>NC_139624.1:68554956-68737456 GCF_964638095.1 Poromitra crassiceps | reverse complement strand
GATAGGGTGAAAATTAACTCATCGCCCTAGATTAAATATCCCAACTCGAGCAAAATTACGCTGGCAAAAGTTGCTCGCTGTTCAACGCTGATTGGCTGTCGTGTGAGAGTGAGTCAAGGATCACACTGGCTCAGGGCCGTAGCTAGCTATGAGAAAGGGGAGGTCCGGACCTCCCCTAATATTTCAGAGATTTTTTTAATATTTCAGAGATTTTTTTTTTTTTTTTTTTTTTTTTTAGCCTTTATTTAACCAGGTTTGTCCCATTGAGATCAAAGATCTCTTTTACAAGAGAGACCTGGCCAAGAAACAGCAGCAACACAAAGTTACAACAAACAAACACATAAACACATACAATTGAAAAACATTAAAATGATCAAATAAAACATTTGCATACAGACAGCCTGTTCTCAAGAGATTTTACCATAGCCTTAAAACCATTTAAGGTTACTAAGCTATTAAGTTTAAGATCAGACTGCAGACTGTTCCATGCGGTGGGTGCAGAGAACCTAAAAGCTTTCTTCCCCAATTCAGTTCGGACTTTGGGAACAGAAAATTGTAGAGTGTCCTGAGAACGAAGATTGTAAAAAAATAAAACAATCTGCATGGAAAACAGGAAAAGCATGAAAAACACGGGATCGCTTTTATTTTTAAACGAAAGGCAGGTCAGGCAGGAAGTCATCTGACGCCGCGTCCGCGGTAACTTGATTCTGAGAGAGCAGCAGCATGGTGGTGACTGATGACTGTCTGTCTGCCTGGCGAGATAATTGAAGGTGAGCGAGCTGCGAGACAGTGAGCGAGTGAACGACAGACAGTGAGTGACACACACTGACAGATTTTTTAGCAACAACCAAGAAAGTAAGTGTCTAGTCTGTCTAAGTAACTTTGTGTGTTGTGTACAGCTTGGGTTGTGTACCTGTGTTTGTAGGTGTCATTTTGATATGAATTTGGCTAAAACAGTTTGTGTTTGTTAGTTACAATTATGTTGACAGGAGAGCTGAGCAGGTGGTGACATGAAAGAGAATATACTGAATAATGACATCACAACAGTATAATCCTAATGTTGATTTAAAATGATATATTACTCTAAATATGGCTTAAAAAGGGGGGAAAAAAACCTAATTTTTTTTCCGGCGGCGCTGGACCTCCCCTATTTCGGAACCCTGGCTACGGCCCTGCACTGGCTTGCAACAAACCGCTGGTTTATTGTGTGGCAACAAACCGCATTGACAGCTGATTGACAGGCTGACAGCTGACATGAAGTGAAGTCTGTACTACTGGTATAGAGCTCGCGTTAGGAGGAGCACGCTGATAGGCTTAGCTTGTAAACAACTACTAGGGGTGGGGGGAAAAATCGATACACCATAGTATCGCGATATTTTGCCTGACGATATTGTATCGATATTAATTTTTTTTTTTTTTTTGCAGGCCATGCCATGGCAGGCCACCGGACATCTGCCCGAAGCGCCCGATGTTGCAGTCCGCGCCTGCAGTGGCATATTGAGTCCAGAGAAGCTTAATAATGTAGCCTACATGTGGGGCAAAAACAAAACAAAACAAAAAAACACTGCATGTTTTACTTCCGGTGAGGTCAAGGAAAAGGTAGGAAAAGAAGTTAGACAATATATTGAAATATCGCAATATTCAATATATCGCAATATTCAATTTATCGCAATATCGGCGATATCGCAATATCGCAATACTATCGCATCGTGACTCAAGTATCGTTTTAGTATCGTATCGTGGGCATCTGGTGATTCCCACCCCTAACAACTACGGTGGCTCGTAGTGGACAAACATGATGACATTGCATAACGTTATAATAGCCCCCAGATCTCCGTCAATTATTGTGCCCGTTGACGAGCGATTTAAACACAGCATGTTATGTGACCAGCCCTCCTCCTCCTCCTATTCTTCTCTCTCTCTGATCTCATCTACTCTCTCTCTCCCCCTCCCTCTGGTGTTTCTGCTCCAATCACCTGAGTAGGAACACCTGAAGTTGATCAGCCCTGCCTAGGGTTAAATGGAGGCTGGAGTAGAGAGTATTCAGATCTCTCTCTGACCCACACAGCCTACAGCAGCTCCTGGAGAGGAATCTCTCCTCTCCAGTGGTAACTTTTCTTTGTTACTTTCTTTGTTATTTTAGTTTAGGCTGGAGTCCCCGGTAGTCCTGTTTTCGGTTTAGTTATAGTTTAGCTTTTCTTGTTTATAGGTTTATTCTGACTCATTAACTCAAATCAACTCTCAATAACTGTCAAACTATTCATCATTCATCTAGTTTGACAGTTATTGAGAGTTGATTTGAGTTAATGAGTTATTAATTTGAGTTAGTGTGGACCAGTGATGTCACTGGTCCACACTTTAACACTCAATAACTGTCAAATTAAATGACAGACTTCAAAACCGTTTACAGTTTTCTGATATACTAGATGTTCTAATGATACAAAGCTGGTTGAAAATGGGCGGAGTGTTCCTTTAAGAGCCACCAGTGAGTCCGACTAATGTAGGTTTGAGCAGGTAAAACAGTGTTTTGAACAGGAAGTTGTAACACAATTGGGTCATAAGGTGAATACATTCCAACAATCAAACCCAAAAAGTAATTAAAACACATTGATTCAACACAGTAACGCACCGCAGTTACAAATGGCTTTATAGCTGCAATTGAACACTTATCACCTCTTAAGCATTATGCATACACTCCCTCATTTACTTTGATTGCTGCCAGTCATGCCAAAGTGGAAGAATAGGCTTTGATTGCTTCAGTTTGAAAGCATTACGCCTGGATTCCACCGGGGGCGGTGTTCTGTCCTCTGTACAGCTTGATACCACACCGGGAGAGTTTCAGAAGCTTTTTGTCTGCCGTGTTTTGTTGTTGTTTTTTGTTTTTTTATTTTCTGAATTGGTAATTTTCCCTTAAAGTTTGTGTCATTGGTAAGCTACATTGTTAAATAGTTTTTTTTGTCAGTTTTAATTGTTATTAATTATTAATGTTTATTATTGTGTTTATCTCCTACTTTGTTATGCTATAACCTACAAGTCCAGTGAAGAACGGCATGGATCAAAGATCTGTGGCTGTGTTTTAGACTAAAACACAACCACAAATACTTGATCTTTGATCCACAACTAAAACTTTTAGTTGTTAAATACTTTCAACCTCATAATTATTCTGCATATATATTCCACATACAGTGCCTGTTACCAGAAGGAGAACACTTTTCATTTCTTCTCCTGTCATATATTATGATCGGAAGTCTGCACACCTGTGACTGATTTCCTGCCCAGCTCGACACGGCTCGACTCAGCTCCCGTCAAAAATATACTAGGCGCATATTTTCAGCGGAGTGGAGAGCCACTTCTGAAATACACTGCGGCACGTCTGGTGGAATCAGCATTGTCTTGGGTGCCATCAGCCCGGCGGCCGAATGGCAACTGAAACGCGACACAGCTACAGTTTCAACACACTGTATCATGTTTTGTCTGAAATGCCCTTTTTATGTCTTGGCAGCACCTTTCCTCATGATAATCTGTCACCACTGCCTGGTGTGAACCTGCTCTGACCTCTACATGCTCAGGGCTTAGGAAGATGCCTGGGTGCCATGTTATCGAGTCAAGGCCTAAGAACTCCTTTACACCTGATATTATAATGTGAACTGTATCTGGATATGCTATCCGGATAATGAACAATCTGATCTGTCCTTCCAGCTGGTATTTATGTGGATTCTGGTTGTCTGTATTCTGCATTCTGCAATGTGACTGGATCTCGTTTTTCGCAAAGCAGGCGAAAAAATAAAATAAAATGGCAGGTGTTACTGTACAGCCTGGACTTATCGCAGAATGGGGTCATCTTCTATGATTCTCTGGTAGTTATCTTGGTTATTTTCTATTTCTCTAGCAACTGTACAATTTGCTTGGACAGTGGTGTCAAACATCAAGTTTTTGGTGGTGGCTCCAGGGATAAAAATCATCAGTTTTTGGTTTATTCTGCTGGCAGGCCGGTAGAAGATTTTTTTTTTACCTACATGTTTCTACCAACAGTGATGAGGACGTTTAAAGCCACATATGCTAGATGTTTCTATCCAAGCCTATGATGACGTTTCTACAAGAGATGATTCCATTTCTAACCGAAAATACTTTTTTCCCTGCAATGACGACAGCTGGACCCACGACAATAAGGTTTCTGTAGTAGTAACATTTCTACCAGCAGAGACGCATAATGACAGTGCTTTATCTTGCAGCAATGGCATGACATTTTTACGCATGGTGACATTCTACCCATGATGACGTTTCCACCCGCAACAATGACATCTCTACCTGCAGCAATGTGTAGATGCCATTTCTACCTGTGGCGATAACGTTTCTACCTGTAGTGATGATGTTGCTACCTGTGGTAGTAATGTTTCTACCCACAGCACTCACGTGTCTTCCTGCGGTGGTGACAATTCAATCCCACGGCACAGACTTTTTTTTTCTTCCCTTTTTTTTTCACAATTTCTTTTTATCCCATTTTATCCCCCATTAGTGCTCACTTTATTTCTCAATCCTGGTTGCTGCTCCATCCTCTGCCGATCTGGGGAGAGCCGAGACTGGCTCCATGCTTCCTCCGAGACATGGGCAGTCAGCCAGCCGCTTCTTTTCACCTGACAGAGGAAGCTTCACTGGTAGGACATAGCACGTGGGAGGTTCACGCTATTCAGATCTAACTATCTGTGTAGATAGTTAGATAGGAGTGTTGGAGGAGAGGAAAAACAACAGAAGCTCCTGACACTCTAGCCTTTTTTTAACTCTACTTTTATATTTTTAAGTCTCAATGTTTTTAATTCAGTGTATTACTGGACACCATACAACATGCTAAGTAGAAAACCACACAACAGTCTCGGATGGTGTTGGTAATTCCTGATATCCAGTGGATTCACTAAACCTCGGCCTACTGCCTCTGCTGTAGCTTCAGGCAGGCTACTAGCTACCACCAGGCTAACCCAGCTACCACCAGGCCTCAGCCCAGCTGTCACCAGGCTACAGCCACTACCTGCCAGGCCTAAGGGCTGAAGACCCAGTCGGATCTGAAGATCTACTGCCCTCTACTATCCACCTGTAGACATTGGTGAAGTATCTGGGAATATCTACACCAGCAAGCATTGCTTATGTGTGAGAATGTCTCCAAGCCTTCAACATCCAAAGTTTATTGGACTTAACACATTCACTGCCAACAACGTATGAACACGTTTTCAGAATCCAGCTGTTCCCTGCCAACAACGTGTTTACACGTTTTTGGCATCGATTTTTTTTTTTTGACGGTGGGTTGTGCATCTAAGCCTTTTACATCTCTTATATAATTATTGGAGCCACCGAACGTTTACAACCCATTCCACCGACCCACTAAGTGGCAACAGTGCTCTCCTGGCTAGAGAAAGGAAAGCATTTTTTTAACTTGTCAAGCCATTCTCAGCCCAGCCATTCTCCTTTTCGCGCTGATTGCTGGCGATGCGGGATTGCAAATTTACATAATAGATTCAGCCGATCTACTATGATCGGGTGATAGATTACAGGTGGAGGAACACACTTTGAAACACGCAGCATAAATATGACCAGAATCGCAAAAGCTTCTCTCAACCAAAACTCCAAACGAGCGAGTCCATCCCGACTTCCTCAAACAGCGGCCCAGACATGCAGGCACAGGAGAGCAGCAAAGCACTGACTGGTGACAAGCTTGTCCGCCCACGGAGGGCGGAGTTGAAGCAACTCGAGAGGGAGGGAGAGAGAGAGAGAGAGAGAGAGAGAGAGAGAGAGGGAGGGAGAGCGAGAGGGAGGGAGAGAGAGAGAGAGAGCGAGAGGGGGAGGGAGAGAGAGAGAGAGAGAGCCAAAAATGAATGGTTAAAGTGACAGTTCCATCCAATTTCACAAAAAGCCGTTTATCTCTGAATATTCTTTTTCACGCTAAAACCATGCTGTATTCAACTGCTAATGCTTACATAACTACTAACTCTACAAACTAACTCTTTTAGACAGAGAAAGTACACATTCTATTAGTACTTTTGAGATATTGTATGTTCACAAACTCCAAGCTGAAACGAATCCTCGGCTCTTATAAAATGAGCCATAATCCTCAAAAAACGGCTTGGCAGAAGCTACCTACAGCAAAAAAAAACGTCTGGCAGTCAATGTGTTAATTAATTTGTTTTATTTTTTATTTTATTTTTGTTTTATTTTTTATTCACTAACACCAATTTGCAAAATATGGCTGCCCTAGGAGCTATGTTCCCTATACTTTGTGTCATTGTCTTTCAATGGATGATTGGTCAGCATGGGTTGTTTGTTCATAACCAAAGTAACAATACAAAAACCCTGGCAAACATGGACATGGGGCCCATTCTTCCACCACATAAGGCTGTGAACCTGTGCTTGTTGTACCTCGACAACATCACTGAACAATACCCGACCAAAAAGAAAACCAAACTGATTATGCGAAAGATTAAAACATCTGTCCACTTCATGCTGATGATCCTAGTACTGAGTGGGGACATTGCCAGCAACCCAGGCCCAATCACAGACCCATGTGGCCACTGCTCACGTGGTGTTCGAGCTAACCAGAGAGGCATTCAATGTGATGGATGTGACTCCTGGTTTCACACCAAATGCATTGACATTACCAAACAGGAGTATGACACCCTAGCAACATCCGATGACTCCTGGTACTGCCCACCATGTGTGCTCCCTCAGTTCAGTGACTCATTCTTCCATCCACCTGATTATATTGACCAACATGCATCTTCTCACGATGATCATCCAGTGGCCCTGGAAGTAGTTTTAGGGGGTGCTGCAGCACCCACCGCACCCACCTTCCCGGGCGTATGTGATCATCTGCCTCATCTGCGTGCATCGGAGACCGGAGACGACAAGGCGACTCAGCCCAGTGTTACAGGCCGTACCAGGGCCGACCAACTAACCCCCGGGCGAGTTTCAGCGGATCGTCGGAGACCGGAGGCGGAGGACGCGGAAAGAACGGTGACTGACACAAGCGGTGAAGAAAACGCCCAACCGAATTTGGACAACGTTTTTATTAAAAGAGGATTACACGTTTTCCATCTCAACATCAGAAGCCTACTTCTAAACATCGAAGAAATACGGCTTCTGGCTAGCAGCCGTAAGGTAGAAGTGATGTGTTTCACTGAGACAAGGCTCGACAGCTCCGTTAGTGACTCTGAAATTGAGATAGAAGGCTATGTCGTTGTAAGAAAGGACAGAAATAGGCAAGGTGGAGGGGTCTGTGTCTACGTGAGGTCAGACATAGGTTTTAATGAAAAACCCGATTTAAATCACGATGAGATTGAGGCTGTATGGCTGGATATTTTACTACCCAAGAGCAAACCAATTTTAATCGGCGCCTGTTATCGACCACCCGATCAGAACAACTTTTATGAAGTTTTAGAGGATGTGTGCTCTAGATGCGCTGACTTTGAGAAGGCGGAGGTTATTTTGATTGGTGATCTGAACACGGACACCCTGAAGGAAGACAATGCTGGTCTAAAGTCATATGTTTCTTTCTGTAAATTGTTTGATCTGCACCAGCTCATCAACAAGCCAACTAGAGTGTGTCCCACTACTCAAACCATTATTGATTTAATATTGGTGTCGGATGAATCACGTATTGCAGACTCCGGGGTTATTGAATTTACCCTTAGTGACCACTATGGTAATTATTGCACAAGGAAATTGCAGAAACCTGTTTTTGGAGACCACAACACAGTCAGAATAAGATCACTGAAAAACTACAGCCAGGTGGCATTCACAGAGCGATTAAATATAATAGACTGGTCTAGGGTCATGCTACATAATGAAGTAGACAAAGCCTGGTCATACTTTAAGGCAAAGTTCATGGACGTTGTAGACTCAGTTGCCCCAATTAAAACGGTCAGAATAAAGCAGAGAACTCAACCCTGGTTTAATGAGGATATATCAGAGGCCATTAAACAGAGAAACAAATATTTTTCAGTTTTCAAAAAGACCAGGACTGGCCAAGCCTATTCCGACTTTAAGGAACACAAAAACAAAGTAAAAAGGTTGATTGAAGAAGCAAAAAAAGGATATTTCAATGAGAAGATAGTAGAACATAGAAATAATCCAAGACAAATCTGGAAGACTTTGAAACAGGTAGGCTACAACAAGAAGTTAATGACCAAAACAGCTAACCTTAGTCTACAAATAGGAGACAGGATATCAGCAGACAAGCAAGAAGTAGCTGACAGCTTGAACAACTACTTCACGACCATAGCCAAGACTCTGGTAGATAAGCTGCCACCTATGACCGGGTGCCATGGGGAGAGTCAAGTTCAGCAGTTCTATCAGGAACAAGGAGTACAAGCTGATGCCTTTGCATTTATGAAGGTATCAGAAAAGGCTGTGCAGGAGAAGCTTGAGAGGCTGGATACCACAAAAGCCACAGGGCTTGATAACATCCCTGCCAGGTTCCTGAGGGATGCTGCTGAATTGATCTCCCCATGTATAGCCTACATAGTCAATCTATCCCTTGAAAAAGGTACATTCCCAAGCGAAATGAAAATGGCAAGAGTCAAGCCTCTCTACAAGAAAGGAAGTAAACTTGATCAGGGAAATTATAGGCCTGTGTCCATCCTCAGTGTCTTATCAAAGGTTATAGAACGGATTATATATGAGCAGATAGACCAATACGTTTCTAGCCATAGTCTCATGTTTCAGTTCCAGTCAGGTTTTAGGAAATCCCACTCCACAGATACTTGTCTACTTTATCTCACAGACCACATTAGAGGGGAAGTGGATAAAGGGAAGTACTGTGGAATGGTGATGTTGGATCTCCAGAAAGCCTTTGACACGGTAGACCATAAGATCCTGTCAATGAAGCTGAAAGCTATGGGCTTTAACGAGACTGCTCTAAAATGGTTCAGTTCTTACCTGGAAGGTAGACAACAGAGGGTGGAGGTGGAAGGAGTATTCTCCAATCCAAGGGTGGTGGAGTGTGGTGTCCCACAGGGAAGTGTGCTGGGGCCCCTGTTCTTCCTCCTGTACATCAATGACCTTAGAGCAGCATGTTCATGTGACCTGTTTTTGTACGCGGACGACTCTGCCCTGCTTGTCTCTCACAAAGACAAGGGTGCAGTGGAACAACAGCTGACGTCAGAACTGCAGAAGGTCAGGGTTTGGCTAGCCGACAACAAGTTGTCTCTTCACGTAGGAAAGACAGAGTCCATTTTGTTCGGGACCAAAATTAAATTAGGGAGATCCCCTGGCTTTGCAGTAAAAATAGGAGACATTCAGATCTCTGCTAAACTCTCAGTTAATTATTTAGGTTGTGTTCTGGACAACACTCTATCAGGGCGCTGAAAGTCCTCGCCAAGATCAACAGCAGGATCAGATTCATGGCCAGACTAGCTAAATACCTCAATCAAGAAACCATGCAAACACTTGCAGGCGCTATAATACAGTGTCTGTACGATTATGCATGCACCTCCTGGTTCAACAGTGTCCCAGAATCCCTGAAGAAGAAACTGCAGACGTCACAAAATAAGCTAGTCAGAGTCATATTAAAGCTACCCCCCCCCCGCACCCACCTGGAGCCCTCTCACTTCAATAGTCTCAAATGGCTCAAGGTTGAAGACAGGGTGAAGCAGTTACAGTTGTGCCAGGTACACAGGACAGTGTATGGAGAAGTCCCAAGTTATTTTAGTGATTATTTTAAAAGGGTTAAAGACACACACACATACTCCACTAGAGGGAGCCCCACTGACATTGTACCAGCAAAGTACAACTTGCACGTATACAGGGACTCTTTTGTCTACTCTGCTGCAGTACTCTGGAACAGCTTACCAACAGAGATAAAAGTAGTGAGTAACTTAAGCAGATTTAAGACAAATGTGAAAAAATGGCTCAGTGGGGGACATTAGTTATAGGCTGGGGTCTGTTTTAAGGTAGTTGTATTGTTTAATGTATGTTATGTGTTGCTAGTGTATTGTGTTGAACTTATGTTGTCTGAGTACATCTGTGCCTCCCTTCTCCCCTTTCCCCTTTACCAACAAGGACCATAATGGAAATAAGCGTAAGCTTTTTTATGTAATCCTTGACTGTTTTTTTATTACACCTTACTTTTGTAAAGTTTTTTATGAAAATGTGTCAAATAAATCAAATCAAATCAAATCAAAATTCCAACCAGTTCCCCTCCCTCTGACCAGGCGCCCTTAACGACCAGAGGAGGAACCACATTAGCAACCAGGATATTGCATGTTTTTGTGAAGGGGGTTCCTATATGAAGGAAACCCCCGGGAGGCACGGGGAGAACATGCAGAGGCACAGACATTTCTACCTGTTGTACTGACGTGTCTACCTGTAGCACTGATGTTTCTGTTGCACTGACAGTTCTACCTGCTGTACTGACGTATCTACCCGCGGCACTACCTGTTGCACTGACGTTTCTACCTGTTGCACTAACAGTTCTACCTATTGGACTGACGTTTCTGCCCGTGGCACTGATGTATCTACCTGTTGCACTGACAGTTTTACCTGTTGGACTGACATATCTACCCGTGGCACTGACGGGTACCTGTTGCACTGACGGTTACCTGTTGCACTGATGGGTACCTGTTGCACTGACGGTTCTATACCTGTTGGACTGATGTTTCTACCCACGCCACTGATGGTTCTACCTGTTGCACTGACAGTTCTACCTGTTGGACTGACATTTTTACCTGTTGCACTGACAGTTCTACCTGTTGCACTGACATTTCTAGCTGTTGCACTGACGGTTCTACCTGTTGGACTGATGTATCTACCTGCAGTGAGAAATTTCTACCCACATTACTGATGTTTCTACCTGCGACAATGACGTATCTACAAGCGGTGTTGACATCTTGACAATGTTTCTAATGAAGCTTCTGCTCACAGTGATGAAGTTGACATCCTGTGGACAGATACATTCAAACTGTATGGACTGCATCCTGTGGACAGATACTTTCAAACTGTATGGACTGCATCCTGTGGACAGATACTTTCAAACTGTATGGACTGCATCCTGTGGACAGATACTTTCAAACTGTATGGACTGCATCCTGTGGACAGATACTTTCAAACTGTATGGACTGCATCCTGTGGACAGATACTTTCAAACTGTATGGACTGCATCCTGTGGACAGATACTGTCAAACTGTATGGACTGCATCCTGTGGACAGATACTTTCAAACTGTATGGACTGCATCCTGTGGACAGATACTTTCAAACTGTATGGACTGCATCCTGTGGACAGATACTTTCAAACTGTATGGACTGCATCCTGTGGACAGATAATTTCAAACTGTATGTACTGCATCCTGTGGACAATATACTTTCAAACTATATGGACTGCATCCTGTGGACAGATACTTTCAAACTGTATGGACTGCATCCTGTGGACTGATACTTTCACACTGTATGGACTGCATCCTGTGGACAGATACTTTCAAACTGTATGGACTGCATCCTGTGAACAGATACTTTCAAACTGTATGGACTGCATCCTGTGGACAGATACTTTCAAACTGTATGGACTGCATTTCCAACTGGCTGACTTGCCATCATATTTCCATTGCAATGTGAGCTGTGTGCATTTACACCTTGCATTTTAATACCAGGTATAAAGATCTTACATCTAAATCCAGATTAAGGATGGTGACTTGAGCAAAGTGCCAACTGAGTCCAGTAGCCCTGGACACATTAGCTTGCAATGCAGGGCTATGTTACCAGTAATAGTTATCTCATGGTCTCTGGTCCCAGCTTGGGGCCATGCAGGCCAACCCCTGGTGGACATGGTTTTAATACCAATATTATCCAGGGTAGGTCATGTGCTAGTGCTTCTCAACTGCCCATCCCCCTCTGAACAGGGACAATACGTTGAGCTGAACAATGCACACCTCCAGGCCATTCTTAATGCAGAGACAGTATAACACATTAAGTTGCAGTGATGGAGGCCCTTGGTGTACAATTTGTTTTCATACATAGTGTACAAAAGTAATATGCAATAACATGGCCATAGCTGGGTTTCTTCCAGGATTTAATGTTTTTTTGGTGTGTGTGTGTGTGTGTGTGTGTGTGTGTGTGTGTGTGTGTGTGTGCACTCACCTTTCTATCCAACAGGGCACCTCAGCGTCATTACACTTTCACTAACAGGGGACCACCAAACTAACAGGGGGCATTTTTTAAGTCCCCTGTTGGACATGCTTTAAATCATGCTAAAATCATGTCTAAAACCCTCTGGTAATTTTTTTTTAACTTTAGCCAAGAGGGGACAAAAATGTGTGTGTGTGTTTAAGTCCATACTCAGCACCGCTCCTGGTGGCTGGAGCAGGAATTGTAATGGCTCATTCACACACGTCGGTTTTAACACTCCTATAGTGTGAATGGCTTTCAGCCCCGGGCATTGTTTCAGACTGTAGAGTGCCTAATACACAGGCTACTTTCTTTCTACTTTGAAGAAACCAATTTAACACTTTCTATGAAGACCACATCTATAATGCATTATAAGGGCAAATGTATTTGGTGTTTTTCTTACTTTGAATTATATGTATATAGCTTTTATACCTTGAGTTTCCATTCCTAAAGCAGGCCAACTTTACAGCATGTTTGTGTGTTGCATAATAATCACTTATGATGTAGCATAGATGTAATGTAGTTGAACCTTGTTTTTTGTAAAAAAAAAAAAAAGAAGAAAAAACATTATAAGATAAGTGTTACTAATTTAGCTTGGTAAATATACGTATTCACTTTCTTGTCAGGGGTTAGGTGTGAAGATCAATGCCACTCTCATATTTATCACTAAATACAAAGCCAGCAGGCTGATCAAGTAAAACAAAACAAAACAAATGCAAGACATGATTGCTCTGATGGCCTGTGTTTTATAACTGTGGACAGCGCCAGCTTAGCTGTTTGCCCCTGCTTCCAGTGTTTGTTGATGCACATTACAGAAAAAACGTCCACACTTGTATTATGTCGAATGACTGGAGCCCACTGTTGGCTGTTATATAATGACACAAGTTCCCTCTTAGATATGATGTAGCGACACGCACACTCCAGCATGGATGAATACAAAAGTAACAAGATAAATTAATACCACTCATGAGAAAAACATTATCTCAACTAAATAGTCTCTTGAAAAATGATTTGTTATTGTGTTTTTTGTAACAAGTCTGCATAAATCTTTACCCCACAATGCAGACAAACACAGACACTCTGGGTAGCCCTTCATGTTAATCCAGTGTGAAGTTTATAGTTAGGAAATACACTAAAGTTGAACCTTGTTTTTTGTAAAAAAAAAAGAAAGAAAAAAAAACATAACATAAGTGTTACTAATTTAGCTTGGTAAATATACGTATTCACTTTCTTGTCAGGGGTTAGGTGTGAAGATCAATGCCACTCTCATATTTATCACTAAATACAAAGCCAGCAGGCTGATCAAGTAAAATAAAACAAAACAAATGCAAGACATGATAGCTCTGATGGCCTGTGTTTTATAACTCTGGACAGCGCCAGCTTAGCTGTTTGCCCCTGCTTCCAGTGTTTGTTGATGCACATTACAGAAAAAACGTCCACACTTGTATTATGTCGAATGACTGGAGCCCACTGTTGGCTGTTATATAATGACACAAGTTCCCTCTTAGATATGATGTAGCGACACGCACACTCCAGCATGGATGAATACAAAAGAAACAAGATAAATTAATACCACTCATGTGCTCAGTCTACACTTATAGGAATGCAATTTGCTTGTTGATGCACATTATTGAAAAAACAAATAATGCAAGAGATCTTTTAAATGGTTGTTTTAATGAAAATGTATTCAAACATCTAAAGTGAACAAGACAACATTATCAGTGCCATTACCCATACCATGATTACATTTGTCTGGAGTAAAAATAGAGTCACACAAATGTCACTTGCTGCATAATGCCTCTCTTCAAACCCCTTGGCTGACTGAAGACCCTAAAATTGTGGTCTGAAAAATAAATCCAGAATCAACCGACATGGTCTTTCAGACCCTGGGCAATATCATTAAAAAATATATAATTTCCCTTAGGGGTCAAATGAACGTTGTCAATTAAAAATAGCTCAGGTTTGTCAAACACTATGTCCGGATGAGGTACAGTCCTTCCATTAACACATTAAAAAGTGGGTTGTTCCAAATTAGACATGAAGCTAAAGAGGCCCCTTTGATTCCAAGCCTTTTATGAATTGTTCTAGCGATGTCACATGAAAGCTTTATGATGGCATTGTCTAACTTTAAGGGAGGGTGAGGATGATGACTCAAACTCCTTAATGGATGTACTCATTAGTGTATGCCTGTAGTCCACAACTCGTCATCCTGGCTATTGAGACACAAACGACCCATCGTCAACTTCCCCCACCCTGCAACAATCAAGGACTGGGAAAAACAAAGCGTGGCACCAGACAAGCTCAGCAGGCCAACAATATAGAAAAGAGGAAAAAAGGAGCTTACTTGGATGCTTTAGAGAAGGTTTAATTACGAAGTATAGTACATCTGCACAAAAACAGTTGAAACAATGTACATCTTCAATAGAAGTGGGGCACACAAAAGCCACGGGAGTTTTTGGAGCGCCAGCTGAGAGAACTTTCAACCAGTAAGACAAGTATAACAGCGGCAGATAACATTACTAAGAAGGGGCTAGAAAGTCGTACATGGTGAGCTACAGAGTGGCTAAGACTGGGAAGCCTAATTCTCCCCGCTGCTGCAGATATGGCTGAGACAATGCTGGGGGTGAAAGCCAAACGCACATTACAAACGATGCCTTCGTCAAACAAAGTGGAGTTTAACCACAAGCCACTGCCAGACTTTTGGATTGCACTGTGCACAGAGTATCCTGCCCTCGCACATCGTGCTGTAAAGACCATAATGCCCTTTGCAACAACATATATGTGTGAGCGTGGCTTTTCTGGCACTGGCATGAAAACTAAGTTCAGGCACAAACTGTGTGTGGAAAATGATTTGAGACTGAAACTTTCTCCCAATCAACCCAAAATTACAGAGTTACTGTATGTGCGTCAAGTCAAGCACACCCCTCACATTAGTCTATTCATTTTTATTTTTTGTATTTTTTCCAGAGAAGTAATTTGTACTTAGCTGATGTGCATGTCACGTGTTATCATCTGGGATTCAAAGTAGTCACATTTAGGTGACAGTCACCTTTTTTAAATCCCAAAGTAGCTCTTAAGATTTGAGTTGTTTGTTCCTGCCCTAGTGTGTGTGTGTGTGTGTGTCTGTCACCTTTAAAAAAAAAAAAGCAAATTTGTTTGCATCCCTGTGTTATGAGAGGGCTTTTTACAAGGCTGAATGAAGAGAAAACCTTTTTCCATATTTTATAACTTTTCCGTAGAAGTCATTCATACTGTGCTTGAGGTATTGTGCATGTCAGTTGTTATGACAGGGCCTTTTTTCCATATTTGATTTGAGACTTTTCCAGATAAGTTTGTGCTTTCGGTATTATGCATGTCTTTGTTATGAGGATATTTTTTTCATATTTTATGTATAACTTTTCCAGAGAAGTCATTCATATTGTACTTGAGGAAATGTACATGTCATTTGTTAAGAGGTCTTTTTATGGGGCTGAATAAACAGCAAAATTGTTAAAAACACTGTCATGTCTTCATATTTAACATCATATTTTGAGTGATGTGTGAGTGATCGCAATATACATTGCCAAAAAAATGGCAATGTCAGTTTTTTCCAACATCGTGCAGCCCTACTACCAACCACACAGTCTTCTCAGCCTTCTCCCAAACTATTGTATCTACTAGCAAATAAGACATACGGTATAACCCCCTCCCATTTCTCCAACTAGCTTGTTGATGTTCTGATGCACTATTCACATACATGAATAGATCATGAATACATCATTGTAGTGTGCCTGCTGATTTATGAAAAAAAATAAAAAATAAAGGCTGCATGTACAAAAATGGCCGCAACTTTTTTTCCGCAAGGTTTCCGGCAGAGCAGACCTCTCATTCAGTGGACCTTAATGTCCAAATTAATAGATAAAACACACACAAAAAGTATAGCATGCCAAGTCAGGCTCAAGGAATTTTCTTGAGCTTTGGGCCTGTGGATCTGTGCTATTGAGACACATCTAACGACCCTCGTCAGCTACCCTACCCCCACACTGTCAAGGACTGACACAGATGACGCCTATAGACGACAACTAGTCTTCCTGGCGTCCAAGACAATAGACTTTACATGACAAGCTATAAAGTCAAATAGAAAAACTAAAAGGAAAATAACAGAAAAATAAAAAATAAAAAGCAAATCTAAGCCAAGACAGACAATAGACAGACAGACAAACAATGTTCAGCTAGCCTTCTAGCTGGCCATAGTCCCATTCAGATATGTTCATTACATCTCTATGCTTTAGAAAACAAACAGCAAGGAAGAATATTGTGACAAAAATCATAGTGTGTGAGATACTCTGTGTGATAGGTGGGATCTGAGCATCCTTTTAAAAACTGCCTTCCCGTTGATGGAACTGATATTGATTGGTAGACTGTTCCAAGACACGATAGAGACCTATGTCTGTTTTCTCCATGTAGTTGGTTTTTGGTCTGGGTAAAGTCATCTGACCACCACTCGCCCCTCTGGTGGAGATGAAAGCAGGTTGTACGGATACCGTAAAACGCCAATTAAACACTGAGTCCCAAATTGCTGCAGGTCCCATTTAGACGCGGGGTCTGGATGCATATTTTGTACATAAATGCAGGTCCCAAATTGTCGCCGGGTTATTTTTTATTTAATTTAATTTTTTATTTGCGACATCCTGCTGAATGACATTGCGACCTGCCTTAAAATAAATTGTTATCCCCAATCTTTCCAAGTAGGCTATCCCCTGCAAGATGCTCAAGTATTACCCTACGGGCGCATGTACCATTGGTTGGGAATCACTAGGCTTTATCTTCACATTTAATTGTCATCCTCTTCAATTAAATCCCTGGCCGCACAGGGTTTTAATCACCAAGTTGACGTTACTTACGGAGTCTAGAACACATGCCATGCAGTTCGGAGAAATAGATTCACAACGGTTTAACAGTCTGGTGAGTATAGAGCTGCATACCAAATGACAGACATGATATGTGCACATTCGACGGATTCAGAGCGAGATTCATTTTTGGCCTATGCATTGATTGATTGATTAACTTCTTACCCGACATGTTGTGCCCGTGGAAACAATAGCACGACAACTACAGTAGTTAATTTCAGTCCTCTTCCTCCACATGTGCTGCGCATGCAGACACGCGTCCGTCAGTGCGCCCTGCTGCTGCTGTCATCTGCTGAAACTCCGCACGGGGAACATGACTTTAAAAAGTTTGATATGTTCATTACATCTCTATAGAGATGTAATGAACATATCTGAATGGGACGACTATGGCCAGCTAGACGGCTATCTGTACTAGATATTTCATATGAAAAGACGTTATTTTGTTTTTGTCATACCTGACAGTTTCGACTGCTCACTTCCTGCAGTCTTCCTCAGAGACGTCATGTGATGTTGCTGTGACGTATATATGGATGGTTTATATGGGTTTGGCCATCCTACCTACATAGGTAGGATGACCATGTCCCCTGCTGACCGATAGTTTATGGAGGACTGCATTCCAGGTATGCGGGATGAGGGGGCCTACATGCTCTCGCATACCTGGGATGCAGTCCTCCATAAACTATCGGTCAGCAGGGGACATGGTCATCCTACCTATGTAGGTAGGATGTGGTACTCCACAACTCGTCATCCTGGCTATTGAGACACAAACGACCCATCGTCAACTTCTCCCACCCTGCAGACAACCAAGGACTGACAGAGATTGACTTGGCAAGTTGGAAACTCAGTGGTATTTCTCTTTGCATTACTGTGCCAGCAGTTGATGTGTTATAAGAACCAATCACTGTCCAGATAGCTGGTCAGGATGGTATATATTCTGTGCTCCTCACAGAAGGTCCATTGCATTGGAGCACTAAAACCAACCTGCCTCTACCATGCTGCCTCTATCGGAAGACATTAAGAAGCTCCAGGATCACTTGAAATGCCTTGAAGAGGTCAACAAAAAAGCTCTCATTGACAATCCATCACAAAGGTCATGGGGTGAGCTCTCTCAAGTCACTCTGACACAGCTGATATTATTCAATCGTCATCGTGAAGGAGAAGTTTCTAGGATGGAAGTCAAAACATACCAGCAGAGAAACAAAGACAGTATGCAGGATGAAATTCTGGAGAGCCTGTCACCTTTTGAGAAGAAATTATGTGAGAGCCTCATCAGGGTAGAGGTACGGGGGAAAAGAGGCCGCAAAGTACCAGTTCTCTTCTCAACAAATGCAAGACAGTCCGTGGAACTTCTGATTAAAACCAGAGAAGAGGTTGGGATTCCCCCGAGCAATCCCTACATTTTTGCTCGGCCATATTTTGGATCTCAGGAGAACATCCGTGGATATGACTGCTTAAAGCGATTTGCAGAAGGCTGTGGAGCTAAACACCCATATATTTTTTTTTTCGTTGGCAACTTTCATGGGGCATGATATTGCGGTCCATAGGGAGTATTACAGACTCCCCGAAGAAACCCTCCAAGTGGCAAAAGTGAGCAAACTTCTTTTTGCCATGCAAGATGGTGGAATGGGCAAATTCAAAGGAAAATCCCTGGAAGACATCACACCAAACATCAACTGTAAGTAAATGATTTCAAGAATTTCTGTACTTGTATTAAACAAAGCAAAGAGTGTATACTTAATGGAAAAAATACTTGCGTAAGTATTCATTTGAAACATTTTGTTGCAGCTGAAGAGAAATTCAGCGACTCAGATGCAGAGGATGTCCAATCTGAGCGGACTGCTACCACAAGTCACAGTAAGATTTTCCACTGCATGTAGTATATTAATGGTGAAGTAAAGTCTGTCCACTAAAATCATCATCATCATCTTTAATGCAGTGTGTCTTTCAATAATTCAATCACATTAATTAAAGCTGCAGTAGGCAATGTTTTTGTGTTAAAATACGTGTTAAAATGTGATCAAATGGCTCTATATTCTGACAGCTATCACTGAAATAGAGTGTTTGGTCAGTAATTTGGAACTCCCAACCCCCTGCTGTACTCTGTACAGTGGCAGCATTGGATTCGGGGTGAAAAAATACATATAGTCCTTATAAGGCATCGCGATCTGTTTCCCAGATTGATTGATCTGATTGGATAATGATTGTCAAACCTACAATTATTATCCAATCAGAGAAATGTTTACATTTTCTGGGAAACGGAAGGTCAGATCGCGATGCCTTTAAAGGACTAAGTGTATTTTTTCACCCCAAATCCAATGCCACCACATGAGTCTCTACGAGTTATGGTTGCAGAAATACGTCCACCCTGCATGCAGGGCTACAGGTGAGATACAGAGTACAGCAGGGGGTTTGGAGTTCCAAATTACTGACCAAACACTCTATTTCAGTGATAGGTGTCAGAATATAGAGCCATTTGATCACATTTTAACACGAAAACATTGCCTACTGTAGCTTTAAGTGTAAACATTTTGTTGCCAGGAAACTCAGAGGATGGACATTCTGAAGAAAGGGCTGCTACCACAAGAAAGGCAATTGGGGACATTAAAAAATCCTCTTTGCCATCAAGTCAAAAGGGTGCGTTAGTCCATTGATTCTAAAGAATACTGTCTGCATGGAACACCTTGACATTTGTTGACAAGAATTGATGGTGGTCATTGTCATTTATCCATTTATTCACTTACTTACTTTCTTCATTTATAGGGAAATCAAGAAGGCTCTGGTCACAGACTGAGAGAGCAATCATTGAACACCATTTCAAAGGCTTCCTGAAGGAAATGAAGATCCCTGGAAAAGTGGACTGTCAAAGATGCTTAAATGAAAATCCGACTCTAAGGGATAACGGAAGAGACTGGAAAGCAGTAAAATACTTTGTGCACAACAAAATAACAACTACCAAGAGAAATTGTTAATGTTATGTGCATAATGCTCGCATCATATCAGTGTTAGTGTGCGTGAATTCTGAGCGCTCGCATCATGGAGCATCAGTGATAGCGTACGTGAATTCTGAGAGCTTGCATCATGAAGCATCAGTTGTAGCGTGCGTGAATTCTGAGAGCTCGCATTATGCAATCCACGGGCTCAGTGTGGACATCGTGGAGGACTACAAGTACCTTGGTTGTACATTGACAATAAACTGGACTGGGCTAAGAACACCGAAGCCCTCTACAAGAAGGGGCAAAGCCGTCTCTACTTCCTGAGACGGCTGAGGTCCTTCAACGTCTGTCGGACCATGCTGAGAATGTTCTATGAGTCGGTGGTGGCCAGTGCCTTCCTGTATGCTATCGTGTGCTGGGCCAACAGGCTGAAGGCAGCGGACGCCAACCGACTCAACAAACTGATCCGTAAGGCTAGGGACATTGTGGGGCTGGAGCTGAGCTCTCTTGACAGCGGTGTCGGAGAAGAGAACGCTGACCAGGCTACGCTCCATCATGAACAATGACTCTCTCACCCACTCCACGGCGTGCTGGTCAAACACAGGAGCACGTTCAGTGAGAGGCTGATCCCACCAAGATGCACCACAGAGAGGCACAGGAAATCATTCCTGCCTGTGGCCATTGGACTCTTTAACGCCTCACTAAGAGCACCTCGGAGACACTCAGTCTCAGAGAGACTGAGTCAGCCGATAGGATAGCTGTGCCTAGTTAAGTCACACGCAATGTGCAATTTGATTTAATTTGATTTGACTTAATTTAATTCCTGTGTGCAATAATTGCAATTTGACACGTACTGTACATAGGTTGTAACTACTTATTACCCTATTTTATCTATTTGATCTTATTTGATCTTATTCTATTTTTGTTTTATTGTATTTTATTGACTCTGTTTTTGTTGATATTTTCATGTCTGAGTGCGAGCAACTGCAACTTGTCCCAATTTCCCCCCGGGGATTATTAAAGTCTTTCTGATTCTGATTCTGATTCTGATGGAGCATCAGTGTGAGGGGAGATTTTTCATGTGATAAGCTGTCTGTATAGTTAATCATGTGGAAAGCCATTTCTGTCGTTAGGAGTGCAGCAAGAGCAAGTGAGAAACTCTCAGTTTAGGAGTGTGTGTGTGTGTGTGCTTAAAAGCACATTTTACAAGTTACATTTATACTGTACATTTCAACTAATATTCTTATTTATACTATTCTTGCATTTTAACATAAAGATGCACATATTTTTATGTACTTTGTTATATTATAGTTTTGTTCTATTATTATTGTTCTATAGTTTGTTATATTGTGGTATAATGTACATATTTTTACACACATATTTTCTATTTTCTTACAATTTATCTATGCTTATATATATTTCTATGTTAGAATGGGAGTGACCCAATTTCCCCCGGGGAATCAATAAAGTTTTTCTGATTCTGATTCTGATTCTGATTCTGATTCTGATTCTGATTCTGATTCTTGCCAACCAACACAGAGTTAAGCTGAATACAAAACACTGGAGAAATGTAAAAAAACAAAAAACAAAAAAACAGGTAAAGCGTTAATTGACATCCAGTGCCTGTGAAAACTTGTTACAAAAAACACAATAACAAATCATGTTTCAAGAGACTATTTAGTTGAGATAATGTTTTTCTCATGAGTGGTATTAATTTATCTTGTTTCTTTTGTATTCATCCATGCTGGAGTGTGCGTGTCGCTACATCATATCTAAGAGGGAACTTGTGTCATTATATAACAGCCAACAGTGGGCTCCAGTCATTCGACATAATACAAGTGTGGACGTTTTTTCTGTAATGTGCATCAACAAACACTGGAAGCAGGGGCAAACAGCTAAGCTGGCGCTGTCCACAGTTATAAAACACAGGCCATCAGAGCAATCATGTCTTGCATTTGTTTTGTTTTGTTTTACTTGATCAGCCTGCTGGCTTTGTATTTAGTGATAAATATGAGAGTGGCATTGATCTTCACACCTAACCCCTGACAAGAAAGTGAATACGTATATTTACCAAGCTAAATTAGTAACACTTATGTTATGTTTTTTTTTGTTTAAAAAAAAAAAAAAAACAAGGCTCAACTTTAGTGTATTTCCTAACTATAAACTTCACACTGGATTAAAATGAAGGGCTACCCAGAGTGTCTGTGTTTGTCTGCATTGTGGGGGAAGCCTGACGAGGGTCGTTAAGGCCAGAATGTGTGAAGGCTATGGAGGTCCCCTCTTTTATAGCTAGACCTCACTCATGGATCCAAGTCCCCTCTTGGCAATTTCTTTAAAAAAAATCAAAAAGCACTTTTGCAGTTATATTATGGAAAAGGACCTTAAAAGTAAATTTTCTATTCTATTTTTGTTTTTTTTAAATGACCAGAAACAGAGGTCCACACTTAGTGGATGCAAAATGACAGTCCACTGTTGGTTAGGTAGGGGTGTATGTGTGTGTGTGTGTGTGTGTGTGTGTGTGTGTGTGTGTGCGTGCATGCGTGCGTGCATGCGTGCGTGGCGTCATGATGAGTTTGAAATCCCAGCTACTGCAGGTCCTTTACATACAACTTTCATTATCTCTGTTATTAATGAATGCTCATGCGGTATAACAAAGACTAGAGCCAAACCTCAGTAGCTCAGTGAATATATTGCACAGCTGTATCAGGACTTCTAATGTGGTAAGAATATATTAAGATTTCCATTGTTGCTCATCATCAGTGAGTTAGGGATTTAATTTTCAAAAGTGGAACTTATTAATATCTGGTCCCATGGACATTTTAAATGAGATATGAATATTCAAAGAGGCATCTATTAGCTCCACACAGTAACGTCCATCAAACTCTTCTGAAACATGGGGAGAAAAAAGATGAGATAATCTCAGGTTCTCTGCTCATCTATATAATAGACAATGGGCCCTATCTTCCGACAGGCGATATCCCCAATTAGCGCTTGCGCACCTGTTTGCGTGTGCCTTAACGCAGGCAAGATAACAGTCCGCCTTGCGCATTTGTCCAGGTGTTCTGCCGAGTTTTGCAGCCCCGCCCAGCAGCAAAAAAAAAGCATTGCCACCTCACGGGAGCATACTTGTAATGATTTATACAGAAATGTAACTGTTTAAAACTGATATAATTGTCTGGTAGACGTGACCTCCCTGATTTCTAAGTTAAAACAGCCCCGAAATATGTTAAGGATGCAATTCTCGGCGTGGATGCGGAAACGTTCACGGCACGTGTCGCAAGCGCAAATTAGAGCCGTGCCAAAATCATCTGCCCCCCAAAATGCCTTCGCAAACGGGATTTGGATTCTCGCAATGGCGGTTTGCACGAGGCATGCAATATGCTGTAATTCTCTCCATGCGTAATAGAGTGTACTCATGCGAGGACAGAGAGAGCTTATTGACAGATCGTCTGTGGTGCCAACGACCCTCCGGGTTATGAAGGTAAATAGCCTATGTAAAGGTAAAGGTAAAGTCCCACAATGTGTGAAATTTGTTCTCCACATTTGACCCATCTCCTGGGGGAGCAGTGAGCGGCAGCTGCGCCGCGCTCGGGAATCATATGGTGATCTAACCCCCCAATTCCAACCCTTTGATGCTGAGTGCCAAGCAGGGAGGCAAATGGGTCCCATTTTTATAGTTTTTGGTATGACTCGGCCAGGGATCGAACTCACAACCTCCCAGTCTCAGGGCGGACCCTCAGACCACAAGGCCACTGAGCTGGTTCATTCAGCTATGGCCATTGTCCAACAAGTTTTCTCAATTCATTTCCCTCTTTGCGATGTGATAAAAGTTTCTCAGTGAGTTATAGTTGATTGCCTCACTGAATTATCTGCTAATACCCAATTTTAGCAAGCGAACTTTGATGTCCTGGCATGGCAAGGCTGTGCGTAATGACATATCCAAAAGGAATTGTACTTTGCACTGCGGTGCGCTGCACAGAGATTACGGTGTGCTCCCGGCGCAGCGAGGTATTTGCGCGTAAGAGGTCCTTTTCAAAGCTCTTAGCGCAAAGTAATTGCGCGCTGCTGACGATAGGATGCCATCTATCCCCACATTTTAGCGCTGAAACGCCTGCTTTGGCATATGGCAGCCTATGCCAAGTACAATTATAACAGGCATGTGCTTGTGCCCGCCCCCAATTTGCATTGCACATGGTGTTAAACGAGCGCAAACGCTAAATTAGCGCTTTTGGGAAGATAGGGCCATTGTGTTTATGTTTATTTTAGGCATTAAAAATACTTTATTTAAGGGATTTACTGCAGTAAATGGTAGAGCATCCGTTGAAACATCTTCAGTTAAACATTGACAGCTTGTACTCCCAACTGTTCAACCAAAACATTATTTCACCTGCCAGCACTGAAAGCTGAAGCTAAACTAACAATATTCTCAGACAGTACAGTATGTTTCACGTAAAAAATATGGCTGCAGTGTGATTAAGATTGAGTCTGACTTGGGTACACAGAAGTCTCTTTTTAGAAAGAAATCGACCTTTATTCCTCCAAAACATAGGAACGCGTCTGTAGACACATACTGCAGGTTGGTGGAGAGTGAAGTTTCACAGCTCTTGGGAAAGAAGCGGCAGTACCAGGTTGTCAATAACCTCCCAAAAGCACAACGTGAAGCCCTACAAGATCTCAAACAAGACCAATCTGTTGTGATTAAATCTGCAGACAAAGGAGGCGCCATAGTTTTGCAAGACAGAGCTGATTATATAGGTGAAATTCACAGACAACTTACAAATGTAGAGTTTTATCAGAAACTGACCAAGAACCCCACTTCAGAGTTCAGAGATCACATCCACTCTGTTCTTTTGCAGTATTTAGAAGCTGGTGATATAAATAAACATGAATATGAATACATGAAAGTTGACCATCCTGTGACCCCTGTTATGTACACCCTGCCTAAGATTCATAAGGTCTTTGATACGGTTCCACCTGGTAGACCCATTATTTCAGGGATTGGCTGTCTCACAGAAAAAATCTCTGCTTTTATAGACCACTTTTTAAAACCTCATGTATTCACACTTCCCTCTTACACTAGGGACTCTAGCGATTTCATTCAGTCTCTGCAATCTCATGATACTATTGAAGAAGACTCTATTCTTGTTTGTTTTGATGTTGAAAGCTTGTATACTTGTATACCACACTCTGGAGGTTTAGAGGCTATAGAGCATTTTCTTAATCAAAGAACTGAAAATATTCCTAGTACTGACTGCCTAAAATATCTGACTGAATTGGTGCTCACACATAATGTGTTTTTGTTTGAAAATAGTTATTACTTACAAAAACGAGGCACTGCCATGGGGAGCAAAATGGCTCCCAATTATGCCAATTTGTTTGTTGGTCTTCTAGAAAATGATTACATCCTCAACCCTGACAAGAATCCTTTTTTGCCATATATCAAAATGTACAAACGTTTTATAGATGACATCTATGTACATTGGACAGGGTCATCTTCCCAGTTGACAGCTTTCCATGCTCTTTTAAATTCTAGCAGTGAGCATTTGAACTTCACAATGTCCTTTGATACAGAAAAAATGAATTTCCTTGATATTCTGATCATCAAAGAAAATAACAGTCTTAGAACAGATCTGTATAGAAAGCCCACTGATCGTAACTCCCTCCTTCATGCAGACAGTTTTCATCCCACCCCCCTTAAAAAGGGTTTACCTGTGGGCCAGTTCAAACGCATCCGTAGGATATGTAGTACAGATCAGTCTTATCACGTCCATGCAACAGATCTGGAGTCGCGTCTTAGGCAGCGTGGCTACCCGGACCACTGGATCAAACCAGCCGCTGATCGATTCAAGGATAGCTCCCAATTGGAGTGTCTGACCTCCAGGGAGAGAACTAGGGAACAGCGTACTTACTGTTTTGTTCAGTACTCTCCTTTGGGTCGCCATTTTGAACAAATAATCAAAAAGCACTGGCACATTCTACAGTCTGACCCCTCTCTCCGTGATTCTTTTACAGCTCCTCCTCGTATTGTATACAGACGACCACCCAATCTGAGGAATCAACTAGTCAGATCACACCTACGTCAGCCCACACCCTCCCATTTTTTGACACAGATCCCAGATGGTAATTATAAATGCGGCAGATGTGCACAATGTAACTTCACGTACAAATGTAACACATTCAACCATCCTGTTACTGGGAAAAAGTTCAAGATAAAAGGCATTATCACTTGCACTACGTCAAATGTTATTTACATGATCATGTGCACCTGTGGGTTAGTCTATGTAGGTAAGACGTCTAGACAAATCAAGACGAGGATCTCTGAACATAGGAGTAACATCAGAACACAAGACTTCAAGAATCCAGTGGCCTTACATTTTGCTCAAGCACAACACCCCATTTCATCACTCAAATATATAGGTATTGAGCAGGTCACGACGCCACCTAGAGGTGGAGATATCAATCTTTTACTTCTCAAGAGAGAGGCTTTTTGGATCTCCACTTTGGATAGTGTTGCTAGAGGGCTAAATGAGTCTTTTGACCTCAGACCTTTTCTGTAGGCCAAACTACACCCCCCCCCCCCCCCTCCCTCCAATTACAGGGATATTGTATGGCATTGTTTTTCTTGTTTTTCTGTTCTTTCTACCTAGGTTATCTCAAAAAAATTTGATTGCTAGGTTTTTTAAAAAATTTAAAAAATTTCTACCTATGTTATCTTAATTTCTTGATTGCCAGGCTTTTGAATCCTATTCATTGCATTTTGGTTAATTTTGACATTCCTTAACTTTATTTCTACTGTATTGTATTAACTATGTTTCAGTGGTAGTGGAGTTCCGTTTGGTCTCTTCCCCATTGTCTTGAAAACATGTGTTGTGTTCGCATTGTTTTTTGTATTATGCATTTTGCATTATTTTGTGATGTGTTTTGTGGTCGGTCGTGTGGAGTGTGATGATGGAGCAGGACCTATGGACACACCCTCTGAACAATTAGTGAGCACACCTGTGGGCTATTAGGTGAGATGCTGTGATTGGCTGGGCTGTTCCATATATGTGAATGCTTGTCCTGTTTGTCTCCATTCTGATGAAGGTTGTTGAACCGAAACGTTAATAAACTCCATGTCTTCAAGTATGCTCCAGAGTGCAGACTTTTTACTTTTTTCTTTTTTACTTTTTTCTTTTCAACGTATAGCTTTGTTAGTCTAGCACCTGGTTTGCATAGTGGATGTGCAGACGCTTCTCTCTACTGCAGTGTGATTAAGACAATAATGCAAGTAAGGCAGGACTCATGTACTGTACATGGGCAGGGCCCATAAATAAAATTATTTCGAATCTTTCATTTCCCCCCTTATTTTTTTGTTTTTGCGCTAAACCCAATGTTTCAATTTGATGACAAACTGCGACTTTCTTTTCATGCAAAGTTAACTTTTAAATTGATCACATTTACATGTGGACCTCATGGCACAATTCAAATGGGATAATTTTTGTATGACCTTGGTATGCATGCTGAAGCAGTAAGCGACGTCGAATTTGGCTTTCTTTTTGGCTGGCTGCTCAGAAATTTGGGGAAGCCCCTGCTGTCATGTATGTTTAATTGTGGTCATGGAGACTCCCTTGTTCTCTCTCCACCACAAACACTGCAGGGTTACAGTTCCCGCTCCACTGTAACAGACACTGCAGGGTTACAGTTCCCGATCCACTGTAACAAACACTGCAGGGTTACATTCCCGCCCACTGTAACAAACACTGCAGGGTTACATCCCGCACCACTGTAACATACACTGCAGGGTTACATCCCGCACCACTGTAACACACACTGCAGGGTTACATTCCCGCCCACTGTAACAAACACTGCAGGGTTACATCCTGCACCACTGTAACACACACTGCAGGGTTACATTCCCGCCCACTGTAACAAACACTGCAGGGTTACATCCCGCACCACTGTAACACACACTGCAGGGTTACATTCCCGCCCACTGTAACAAACACTGCAGGGTTACATCCCGCACCACTGTAACAAACACTGCAGGGTTACAGTTGCCGCTCGACTGTCGCAAACACTGCAGGGTTACAGTTGCCCGCCGACTGTAACAAACACTGCAGGGTTACAGTTGCCGCTCGACTGTAACAAACACTGCAGGGTTACAGTTCCCGCTCCACTGTAACAAACACTGCAGGGTTACAGTTCCCGCTCCACTGTAACAAACACTGCAGGGTTACAGTTCCCGCTCCACTGTAGCAAACACTGCAGGGTTACAGTTGCCGCCCGACTGTAGCAAACAATGCAGGGTTACAGTTGCCGCTCAACTGTAGCAAACACTGCAGGGTTACAATTGCTGCTCGACTGTAACAAACACCGCAAGGTTACATCCCGCTCCACTGTAACAAACACTGCAGGGTTACATCCCGCACCACTGTAACAAACACTGCAGGGTTACAGTTGCCGCTCGACTGTAACAAACACTGCAGGGTTACATCCCGCTCCACTGTAACAAACACTGCAGGGTTACATCCCGCACCACTGTAACAAACACTGCAGGGTTACAGTTCCCGCTTGACTGTAGCAAACACTGCAGGGCTACAGTTGCCCGCTCCACATAGGGCTACAGTTGCCGCTCGACTGTAGCAAACACTGCAGGGTTACAGTTCCCGTTCCACTGTAACAAACACTGCAGGGTTACAGTTGCCGCTCGACTGTAGCAAACACTGCAGGGTTACAGTTGCCGGGCCACTGTAACAAACACTGCAGGGCTACAGTTGCTGCTCGACTGTAGCAAACACTGCAGGGTTACAGTTCCCGCTCGACTGTAGCAAACACTGTAGGGTTACAGTTGCCGCTCGACTGTAGCAAACACTGCAGGGTTACAGTCGCCGCTCGACTGTAGCAAACACTGCAGGGTTACAGTTGCCACCCGACTGTAGCAAACACTGCAGGGTTACAGTTGCCGCTCGACTGTAGCAAACACTGCAGGGTTACAGTTGCCGCCCGACTGTAGCAAACACTGCAGGGTTACATCCCGCCCCACTGTAACAAACACTGCAGGGTTACATCCCGCACCACTGTAACAAAAACTGCAGGGTTACAGTTGCCGCTCGACTGTAACAAACACTGCAGGGTTACATCCTGCTCCACTGTAACAAACACTGCAGGGTTACATCCCGCACCACTGTAACAAACATTGTAGGGTTACAGTTCCCGCTTGACTGTAGCAAACACTGCAGGGCTACAGTTGCCCGCCCCACTGTAACAAACATAGGGCTACAGTTGCCGTTCGACTGTAACAAACACTGCAGGGTTACAGTTCCCGCTCCACTGTAACAAACACTGCAGGGTTACAGTTCCCGCTCCACTGTAACAAACACTGCAGGGTTACAGTTGCCGCTCGACTGTAGCAAACACTGCAGGGTTACAGTTGCCGCCCGACTGTAGCAAACACTGCAGGGTTACAGTTGCCGGCCCACTGTAACAAACACTGCAGGATTACATCCCGCACCACTGTAACAAACACTGCAGGGTTACAGTTCTCAGTCGATTGTTAAATGACTTCCAACCGGGCAAGATATTAATGGTCTCTTATTAATTCAGGCTTTTTCTAACAGAGGAGTTGGGAAGGGGTGGGGGTGGGTTGTCACGCCTGGCAATCATGGTAATAGAAAATGGGGAAAAGATTTGATGAAATGCACGAACAGCTATAACAGAGCTGAAGAGCTGTATTATAACAAGTGATGGAATTTTATGTTTGGATTCTTGTTATTATTATGCCATCAGATTTCACTGAAGCAAATCATGTTATAACACATCATTATCCAAATTTCATTCTCTTGAAATATATCCCTGCTCACTGAATGCAATTATCAAATCACAATTGGTAATAGTACCTCTCCAAACTTTGTATCTGTATGTGTGATGTGTGATGTGTGTGTGTGTGTGTGTGTGTGTGTGTGTGTGTGTGTGTAAATGGTAAATGACCTGCATTTATATAGCGCTTTTATCCAACGCGCTTTACAGTCAATAGGTACATTCACCCATTCACACACCGATGGCGGCACGCTGCCACGCAGGGTGCTGGCACACCAACGGGAGCAATTTGGGGTTCAGTGTCTTGCCCAAAGACACTTTGAGGAGGCAGACTGGAGGAGCCGGGAATTGAACCACCGACCTCTTTTATCCAAAGCGATTAAATGGTAAATGGTAAATGGCCTGCATTTATATAGCGCTTTTATCCAAAGCGCTTTACAATCAGTAGATAGTCTACATTCACCCATTCATACACCGATGGCGGCAGGCTGCCACGCAGGGTGCCTACACACCATCGGGAGCAAGGAGGGTTAAAGGATGGGTTTTCCGTGGGGAATATGAATATATATTAAATCTCACGCCCCTAAGGTTTTCGAATCCGTTGAAATTTTTGAAATTGGATATTCACTGCCAGAGATATCAAGCATCTCTCACATATTTTTTGGGCCAGCCGACGCGTTTCGCGTCATCTGGCCTAAGTCCGCCTTGCGGAACTCGTGCACCTATGAACTACAACTGTTGTTGGCCATGGTCCCGCCTCTAGAGGTCCTCCACGCCCCTTCAGAGGCCTTGACCAAAACAAAAACGCAGCCATCTTTTCAACCGCCTAGCCTGCTGTAGCTAATATTAGCTTCCCATAGTTCCTTGCAAAGAGACCATTATCTCGGGAACGGAAGCACTAATCGACACGGGACTGGCGGCATTGGAAAGCTCGTCAAATTTTACATCTAGTAGTAGGTGGGTTGAAGTAACGAAATCAACGCTGAGCAATGTACCCGTTTTTACACATTTTTACAGAAAATAGTTACAACATCAGATGCGCGTAACTCCTACGAAAATGCCTTAAAATGCATGAAAATTTTTTTATGAAGACATCTCCCGACATATATACTACCGTTTACATTTGGTGCAATTTGGAGGCAATTTTATTTTCGATTTATTTCTTGTTCTTTGTATATTTCATTGTCGAAGCCTTCTTCTTCTTCTTCTTTGAGTTTTATGGCGGTTGGCAAACATATATGTGCATTACCGCCACCTACTGGAGTTTGATATCAGCCAAATGCCTGAGGGGTGGGCATAAAAACGAAGGCCACGCGAGCCCAGTGCATTGTGGGAAATGTAGTATTTCGAGTCCCCGCACCCGCACCTCCCCCCCACCACCCACAGAGTGGATTTCGGTTGATATCTCTGTGAGTAAACCTCCAATTTCAAAAATTTCAACGGATTCGAAAACCTTAGGGGCGTGAGATTTAATATATATTCATATTCCCCACGGAAAACCCATCCTTTAAGTGTCTTGCCCAAGGACACAGCGACAGCAGCTGGGAGGGAGCGGGGATCGAACCGCCAACCCTTGCGTCATTGGCCGACCCGCTCTACCTCCTGAGCTAAGGCCACCCCTGTGTGTGTGTGTGTGTGCGTGCGTGCGTGCATGCTTGGTTGTGAGATAATTTGTTTTCTGCTCTAAGTTCGATTAGTGGATGACCCGCTCTACCTCCTGAGCTACAGCAGCCCCTGTGTGTGTGTGTGTGTGCGTGCGTGCGTGCATGCTTGGTTGTGAGATAATTTGTTTTCTGCTCTAAGTTCAACCTCAAGCTCTTGACTCCCATTAACAAAATGTTTGTGGGTGTGTTTGGGATCAATTGCTGCCTCGTTATGAATTCATGCAATCATTTTGTGGACGGGTACTCCTGAGCATACTGAATATCACCTGTGACACTGACACTGAGTGCACACATTTTACAGATTCTCCACTAATGGACTTGCAGCATGCAGTATGTTGAATTAATCTCTTTTGCTGTCTCTTTCCTCTCATTCTTTGTTTATGTGTTTGTGTTGTTCTATCCTTCAAGATTCAAGATTTTTATTGTCACTCCATGGTACAAGTATCACGTGTGAAATTCTTGTGCTGTGGACTCCGTTTACAACATAGTACAAATATAACAGGGCATATGAGTGCAAAAACAACAAGAGACACAACAAGCAATAAGGCCGTATAGTGATAAGACAAGTCAGAGACAGTGGCATATTCACTGCACATAGGTGCACGTCATGTGCATACTTTAGACGTGCTTAAACATTTTAAATTCGGCGTATTTGACATACACGTGCAAATAGCATATTCCTTATTAAACATACAATTAAACTCAGCGTTTTAAATTCGGCGTATTTGACATACAGGTGCAAATAGCATATTCCTTATTAAACATACAATTAAACATTAGACATACGTAATGGTAGCAGCTACAGTACGGTACAGTACGGCTACTACACTATTTGTGTATGTTAAGGAGTCTCATGGCCTGCGGGAAGAAACTGTTCCTCAAGCGATTTGTGCGTGCTTTTGGAACCCTGTATCTTCTCCCTGAGGGTAACAGGGAGAACAGGCTGTTGTGGGGATGGTTTGTGTCTTTGATGATCTTCAGGGACCTGCTGAGGCACCGCTGTTTATACATGGGAACCATGTTTAATTTTTGTCCAACACATCCTCATACCGAAATAAGTTAAGATTCAAGATTCAAGATTCAATACTTTATTGCCATGCCAACATAGTTGATTGGAATTTGTTTCAGTGCAGCTCTTAAAGGCACTATGTGTAGGATTCTGCACTATTAAATATCACCAAACCATTACCTTGTATATGTTGAGGACTTACAGTGATTCATTTCTGTGTTTACAACTAAGCCACGCCCCCTCCCTGTGTTGTGATGTGCCACCAAACCTCCTCCCAACATCGCCAAATGGGCATGATCTGTTTACATAGAAATCCCTCCCTCAGAGGCCGACCTAGTGAGCGCCTCCCAGCCCAGAGCCCAAAACAGAATTTTGTAGACAAAGATGGCGGATCCCTGATGCGGGCATTCCAGACATTCCATTCTCTGATCCACCTTATGTATGGGGTTTCATACTTTAGCCAAATCGCCGCCGAAAAGAAATATCTCAGACCAGAGTCAACCTTGCCGGTCTGGCTTTCACTAGATGGAGAGCCCTACGAGCAGCTATATCTGGCCTGCAAAGTGACTCGGAGCTGGCGTGTTCTCCTGTACTTACACGGTAAGTAACGTTATAGCTTTTGCATGTCCCATTTCAGTAACGTTATGCATGATAGCGAAATGTACAAGTTGTTATCGATATTGTGAATTTGTTCTGGGAATGTTGTAATCACTTGGCTAACTGTTGCTTTTCACGGCTATTCAAATGAATTTACACTGCTAGTGTGGCCTGTTGCAGGATTTGATTAGCTTGTCGTTCGTGTATAACTTATACACAGACATTCTGGTGACAAGTTGACATGCATGACATAACGTTACTTCCCATTACAAATTTCGCATGCATTTTCTGTTATAATTACGTCCAGTTGCTGTCACTATGACGCAGAACGGTAAAGTAATGTGTAAACACTTAGAAACGCCATGGAGAAAAGCTAGTAGGGTTGGGTACCGAGACCCGGTACCAAACGGGCCCCGGGGCCGGATTTCGAGATACCGGAGGATCAATAAGCTTTCACGTTAACGGTTCTCTTATCGGTACTGGAGAAATTAAGAAAATAGATTTCCTATTTATTTGCTACATAAACCTTGTTTTTTCGCACCAACTCCGTAAGACATGCATGTGATGTGATTTTTGCGATTTCCGAACGAGAAATGAGATCCAGATCCTCTTTTCCGCGTTGCTTTCTCTGTCTCTCATCAGACGAGAGACAGGCAGCTGCCAGCGAGGAGCCGACACACTGACTGAGGAGGGGCGGGGCTGGCAGCACACACACGGCAGCTGAGCCGAGGAGAACAGAGACCGCAACACGTTAAGAAAGAACGGAGATGTTAGCAGAGTGGGTTAATGCAGCAGTTCTCGCGTGCACTCCCAGAGTAGCAGCAAGACGGAGGAAATAAATGTAAACGAGCAGTTTCTCTTTCTCTCTCTCTGTGCTTCTTTCTCACACGGAGCTGTCTATTCATTCATTGACAATGACACAGGGTCACGAGCAATTTGTCTAAACACTAAAGTGCATCAAATAAGTACAAACAGAGAAATGCACAGTTTTCGACAAGCTAGCTCACACGACTTCATCATCTGTCAATAATGACCCGGTTGTGGTTACCCATGATAAACGGACCCACCTCGTCATCAGGTAGGACTATGTGAACATGGATGATTAAGACGAGAGTAGCTACTGTAGTAAACATTATCCAGCTGTTTGATTGTGTTAATAATCAAAAACCCAGTCTGAAATAAATCAACAGAGCATCATCTCTCAGTTGTCCTAAAGAAATGTTATTTCCAGAGCAGGGGGGGGATATTTATTTGATTTGGGGGCAAGTGCAGCAGACAGATACTGTCGTGCTTTATTTATGCTTTCCCTAGCTGAATGTTGGTATTGGCAGGGGTAGGAGATCATTCTTATATAATGCTAGTTCTCTATCGTTATCGGGGTTTACCCTCCAATACAGAGATATGAATATATCTTGTATGGGAAGCTGATTACAAATGGAATCAGGTGACGTGAATAATTACTTTAAGACAATCCACCTGTGGACGTGGTTACACCCAAGCCTATAAAGCCCCTGTTAACCACGCCTACTTCGACTTTTTCGATTTCACTGGAGCAGTGTGACGTGTGGTCGCTCTGTCTGAGACAATCAAAAATCTAATCTAACTTCTATTCTGACTCTCTCGTAAACAGCCTTGCCTCTTACCTTCGGTGGTGGGAGAGAGGACGATTGCCTCTCGTGGCGGCTGTTGTCGGGGTGAGCACAAACTTCTCAGCGCTGACATATTGTCTCCAGGTCTCTGGAGGCTTCCATGTCTTGGGGCGCTAGGTCTTGTTTCTCGGCTCCGTAACTGGACAGTGAGAGCAGGTCCGCGAGTGTGTTGTCCGTCTCCTATATAACGCTAAACACAACTTCCTCGGCGCTGACATATTGTCTCCAGGTTTCTGGAGGTTTCCGTGTCCTGCGGCGCTTGGTCCTCTCTCGGCTCCCTAATCAGGACAACGGGAGCAGGTCCGCGGGTTCGTGGTCAGTTTTCTCTCTATCTCTCTCTCTCTCTCTGGCCGCGGCTTATGTCTGGCGAACAATTAGCCCGGGCATTAACAACGGTACACAAAAACACACCAAAACACACAGACTGGAGCTAAAACTTCTTCTTCTTCTTCTTTTTGATTTCCGGCAGTGTAGACGCTACTCGGCGTATTACTGCCCTCCACAGGTCAAATGGAATTTGATGTCTTCTTTATAGTTCTTCTTCCCAAAATGCTCCCATTCATAAATATTGTCCATACTAACACTCAGACGTAATTGTCTGAGTTTGCGCAAATGCGTCCCTCAGTATTTTATCGATATCTGATCCCGATACGTCCACCACATCCAGGAACCTCTTTGCAGCATCCACCACCATTTCAGTCCTCTCAGTCTTCCCAGTTATACTTGCAGCACAGTTCAACACCATAGCAATAAAGGCCAAGAATCGCTTCTTATCCATGCAGATAACATTACTCTGATTCGATCTGTCCATTTCCTTTCTCGGTTCCTTTTGTACACCCACGTTATCCTCATTTCTTTCCACCCTCTCACGTTTCCTCTCCACACTTTTGACAGCCTCAGCATATGACAACCCTTTCTTTTCTCTGACTTTACTCACTATTCCTTCTCGGATTCTTTTTGGGCACTGTGCTGATCCTGTATAGTGCTTTCCCTCACAATGCAGGCATTTCACCTGCTGTTCACACTCATTGCCATACCTCATATCACAATCTTCCTTCCCACACCGACCACACCTTTTATCTTCTCTACACACCGCAGCTACATGACCATACTCTTGACAACTGAAACATCTGAGCGGCGCCCTTTCATAGGGCCTCACCCTGTAGCTCACACTGTCCAGGAACACTCTTTCCGGAATCCCTTCACTAAAAGACAGACACACAGATAAACTATCCTCTTTCCTACCTTCTACAAACCTAGACATCCTTCTGGCCTCATACACACTCTCTACCTGTTCCTCAAATAACTCCACTTCCACATCAAGCGGCACACCACTGACTACTCCTTTCTTCATCGGCTCTTTGCTTAGTTTAAAGCACTCAACCATACACTGCTTATACTTACCTATCTCAATTACTTTCATTCCCTGATCCTGTGACACACACTCTATTACTACCAACCCACTTCTAGTTACCCTTATCGCTTTTACCACACCAACTTTCCTTTCCATAAACTTTCCCAACTCATGCAGGTTACTGAAAATTCCATCCACTTTTGACTTCGCTCTCATTCCTACAATATACGAACCCTCACTCCCTTGCCTCACTTTCTTCACTTCCTGATAGCCACCGTCACTTGAGTTACTACTTGATACACGATTACGTTTATTTTCAAGATCCCTTGTATCCTCATCACTTTCTGATTCATTCTCACTCGCACACTCAAACGCCATTGCCGCCATTCTTTTTCGCCACGCCGTCTTCCCATACAGCTCCATCGGTTGCTCCGCCATCTCTCCACAACCCTATCCCGGCAGCGTCCAACCCTGGAGCTAAAACTTTTAGAGCTCTTCCGTGTTGTTAGTCTCGCGAGGGCGGGGCCTATCGCAAGGTTTGGTGGACTGTGCATGCGTGTCAAGTTGGCAGCAAGCGCAGTTACACTGGCTTAGCACTTCCTCTCTTCCTTCAAAATAAAATCATTAAAAGGAAAGGAAGCTATGGCATCTATGAGCCATGTCTGTGTAGTGTGTGGAGTGCAGCTGCCCACTGAAGATGGGCATGATGTGTGTGTGCGTTGTCTGGGAGAGGAACATGCCTCTGAAGCGGTTGTTAATCCCTCCTCCTGTATGGATTGCTTCATTTTGCCAGCACGATCCCTGGAGGCTCGGCTTGGTGTGTTTGGGGTTAAGCGCAGGTGGGTTGCTGTAGCACAGTCTGCTCCGCCCCAGCAGGTTAAGCGCCTTAAAGCGGTGGGGAGTGGGGGTGGTTCCTCAGTGGATCCCCGCCCCTTTCCCTTACTTAGGACATGTTTACCTGATGACAGCATCAGGATTGAGGCTGGGGATCAGGAGGATGTCGAGGAGGATGTCAACATAGAGGGGTTATCAGATGAGGGGGGCCTCACTGAGGGGTCCGTCGCAGAGGGCGAACAGACCAGTGAACGCAAGCGATTCCAGGGTCTGATGGTCAGGGCTTCCCAAGCTTTGGGACTTGAGCCCGCTGCGGGCCAAGCTCCTCCTCCCTCGCGCTTCGATGATGAGGACGCGCCAGGTCCGGAGGTGCCATTTGAGGTGCCTCTCCTCCCGGAAGTGGAGAACCTAATGCAGGCTGGGTTTGTAACACCCATGGCTGCACTCTCCTTTACCTCTACCAACAGACGGCTGTCTGCCATGCAGGATAGGGGTAAGGTGGGCTGTGGCCCATTGCCTCAGCTGGACCAAGCCATATCAGCTCTTTTGTTCCCGGCCAGCCCAGGGCTGGGGCCAGCTACTCCAACGGGGGACTGTAAAATGCTCGATGCCGCACTGGCTAAGGTGCATAGGCCGGTAGCAGTTCAGGCACGGTTGGCAAATACTGGGTCCATACTAGCATTGTATCAGAGGAAGCTAGTCCGCGAGCTGAGCACTGGGTTCAATGCTCATCTCATCGCTGAGATACAACTGGTTTCATCAGTCTTATCACAGCTGATGAAAGAGCAGGTGTCGACTGCCGGTAAGGGTGTGTCGGCACTCTGGGTTGCTAGGCGCCAACTGTGGCTGTCCCGGTCCAAGTTGCGATCAGAGGACCAGAGAGCCCTCTTGAGGCTGCCGGTTGCGCCATCAGCCATGTTTGGTCCTGGTGCCACTGCTTTGTTGCAGCAGGCCCAGGAGGCCCGTCGTTGTGCTAAGGAGGTTTCCGATGCACTGACCCCCAGGTGGTCCAGACAGTCGTGGGGCAGGATGAAGGAAGCCCCCGCACAGACACAGAGGTCGGGCTGGGGCCCAAATGACCTGAGGGACACTCTGGATGCGCGCCGTGGGCACGGCAACGCAGTCAGGAGGGCGGTCAGAGGCAAGCAAGGCAGAGGCGGCAGCAAGCCTAGTCCTCCGCCTTCTTCCTGATGCCAGTTTACGTCCAGCCTGCCTCCAGCAAGCCCGGGTGGGTCTTGTGGCTTGGAGGTCACTGCAGACGAGCCCCGGGGGGTTTCGACCATGACCCAGGGGTATCGTATTCAGTTTGCTCGTCGTCCTCCGACCTCGAGGACCCCAACGGTTGTCACGGTGGTGGGCGCGGAGCACAAGGCAGTGCTCCAGGCCGAGGTTTCTACCCTGTTGGAGAAGGGAGCCATCAGGGAGGTGCCTCAGGGCAACAAACAGGCTGGATTTTACTCCCGGTATTTCCTCATCCCCAGGAAGGATGGGAGACTACGCCCCATTTTAAATCTAAGGGGTCTCAACAGACATCTCAGGCGTCTGCCTGGCAAGATGCTGACAATCCCAAGGGTGCGACAGTCCATCGACAGAGGGGACTGGTTTGTCACCATAGATTTGAAGGATGCCTACTTCCAAGTTCCGATCTGGGAAGGGCATTGGCGGTTCCTCAGGTTCGTTTTCGACGGCAAGGAGTACGAGTTCCGGGTCCTGCCGTTTGGGATCTCCCTAGCTCCCCGCACCTTTACCAGGTGCATGGACGCAGTTCTGTCGCCTCTGCGACGGAAGGGGATACGAATCCTGAACTATTTAGACGACTGGCTCCTGTGCGCACGCTCAGAAGTTCAGTGTCGGCTCATCTGTCCATCCTCTTGGACCACGTGCAGCAGCTTGGCCTGCGGCTCAATCCGGGGAAGTGCAGGCTGGAGCCTTCACAGAAGACGCAGTTCCTGGGCCTAGTGGTGGATTCCCAGGCTGTGCTGTTGTCACTGACGCAGGAGAGGCAGCTATCCCTAAGGGAGTGGACGCCTTGGCTCACCCGTGGCCACGCATCCTGCTGTACGCGTTCCCCCATTTGTTCTCCTCCCGGCCCTCCTACAGAGGGTACGGTTGGAGGTGATGAGGCTGGTCATGGTGGCCCCGTGTTGGCCACACATGACCTGGTTCTCGGACATCCCGCCACTGCTGGACGGGACCCCATGGGAGCTTCCAGTGCGGCGGGACTTGCTGTCCCAGGCACAAGGTGCTCTGGTTCATCCCTTTCCCCAGGGGCTCAAGCTCTGGGCGTGGCCCCTGAGGGGACCGAACTATTAGCCATGGGGCTGTCTCCTTCGGTGGTCAGTACACTGCAAGAGGCTCGGGCACCATCGACGAGAGCACTCTATGCTTTCAGATGGAGGGCCTTTGCGGCCTGGTGCAGGGAGCACCAGATTGACCCGCTTACATCCTCTGCCCCGGCTGTTCTGCAGTTCCTACAAGGGTTTTTGGATGCCGGGAAGTCGCCGTCCACCCTCAGGGGTATGGTGGCGGCAATTAAGGCAGCTCGGGTTGGGAAGTATCGGTTGTGAGGATAGACAAACTGATATCCCAGTTCTTCAAGGGCGCTAGGAGATGCGTCGGCCTATGCAGTAGGCCGTCTCTCCCACCATGGGATTTGGAGCTGGTTCTAGGGGCTCTGGAGGCACCTCCATTGAGCCCCTGGAGTCAGTGGACCTGAAGTGGCTGTCCTTCAAATCTGCCCTTTTGTTGGCGCTGGCCATGGCCAAGAGGGTGGGGGAGCTCCATGCTCTCTCAGGGCATGAAGGCCTGTGCAGATTTTTGCCTGAAGAGGCAGGGGTAGTCTTGCGACCAAACCCTGCATTCCTTCCTAAGGTCTTGTCCATCCCTCAGCCGAGCCAGGCCATAGAACTCCGGTCCCTCTACTCTGCTCCGACAGAGGAAGGGGAGCGCAGGCACTCGCTGGTTTGCCCGGTCAGGACACTAAGAGTGTATCTGGACCGGACACAGGGCCATAGGCAGACGGACCAGTTGTTTGTCTGGTTCAGGCCAGACCGCCTGGGGCAGCCGCTGTCTAAGGCCCATCTTTCCCACTGGATTGTGGAAGCTATCCAGCAGGCATATGTGGTGGCTGGGATGCCCTTCCCTTCGGGGGTGCGGGCACACTCGACCCGGGGCATGGCTACGTCCTGGGCGGCGTGGCGCGGTGCGTCTCTCGGTGAGATCTGCGAGGCGGCCACCTGGTCGGCCCCTTCCACATTTGCGCGATTCTACCAATTCAATGTGGCTGCAGGCACGTCGTTCAGTGAACGAGTGCTTGGCAGAGCCCGGCGGTAGTGACTTATGGTTTTGTTTCCCTGTCAGTCAGCCCAGTGTGGGCTGGTCTGAGTGGCCTCTTGACCCCTCTTGTTGAGCCTTCGCGACTTGCGGGGCCAAACTCGCCCTCGGTAGTGTCTGGCGCCAGGGCTCGAACCGGCAGCGTCCTGCGTCTGGCGGAGCTGGCCGACTTTGGGGGGGGTTTGTACACAGTGTACATTTGTATATACTGTAGTTGTTGATGCACTTGTTGATTTTGTAGAGCACTCTTGGTGGTGGTGACGTCTCATTCGAAGATCCCACGATTCAGCCTCCTGGGGGAGCTGGTGCTGCTCTATTCCCTCGCGGTGTGTCTTACAGCACTTCCCATACAAGATATATTCATATCTCTGTATTGGAGGGTAAACCCCGATAACGATAGAGAACGTAAGGTTACATGATGTAACCATGGTTCTCTGAGTAGAGGGGTTTACCCTCCAGCAGAGGCCGCTCGGGAGTCGTTCAATCGAAACTTTAGCCGAAGTAGGCGTGGTTAACAGGGGCTTTATAGGCTTGGGTGTAACCACGTCCACAGGTGGATTGTCTTAAAGTAATTATTCACGTCACCTGATTCCATTTGTAATCAGCTTCCCATACAAGATATATTCATATCTCTGTATTGGAGGGTAAACCCCTCTACTCAGAGAACCATGGTTACATCATGTAACCTTACGATATTTAAATTAATAATAAAAACGCACCCATTAAGATTTTGCAACTATTTTTTCTTTCTCCCCTTAAAAATAACGAAAAGATCCGACAACAACCAGCACCATTTCTTTCTGTTTTTTTCTCTTAAAAATAACAAAAAGTACCGATAAGAGTACCGTTAAAGTACCGGATCGATAAGCAGTATCGATAAGAGTAGTAGTATCGTTAATTCCTTAACGATACCCATCCCTAAAAGCTAGCTTCGCTAATGTTAGCAGTTTGTTTTTCTATTCTGTGTCACTAAGCAACGTTACATTAGAAAATAGCTGTAACACCGTCCAAACAAATCAAGGTTTGGTAAGGTTTGGTAAAAGTATCTAATTCATGACAATGTGGAGGAACTCTGCCTTGATATCTAGCAGCTACAAAATAGATGATTCAAATGAATACTAAACACATTTCCATTTGTCTGATTTCCAGTCATCCAGAAGAGCTGACGATAGTCAAGATAGAAAACAAGTGGACCCACGATTATGATATTTGAGATGGAGAAATGTTGCTTTTATAGCAAACCTGTATAATACATGTTCCATCATCTTTGATGTTTTGATGTTTGCTGTCTGCAATCTTCTGTACACCAATAAAGTTGATATGACTTCATCCATGTCTCTTGGCCACTATTCTCCATTGTAACATTAGATTTGCCTAAAGCTGAGTGTGTCTAGCTACAGTAGCCTACCAGTATTTGTGTTTCTGTGTATATATAGCCTACTTTATATAATAGACAGTGTATGTGATGTTTCTCACATTGATTTCACAACTTCGTTTATCAGAAAAAAACTAAAATATGGGCTACACCAGAATGACGTGACCAGTTCCATCAGCTATGTGGTTCTTCAGGATGTCGACAAGATCTGCTATCGTCCTACAGCTGACCTTCCTCTCTGCGACCCTGCCTCCTCTTGTCCCACTGGTGCTAGCCTGGGCTTCAGGCATACACCTTGGTTTGCCTGCCTATAAAAAACAGCAGTGATTCAAGCGTTTGAAATTAGTTTGAACAACTCTAACAATGAGAAAATACTAGCGTTGCACTATGAATACATTTTGGCCATGTCTTGGTATTAGCAGACGAACAAAAACACAGGCTAAGCTACTCACTGTTGACAGACAGCTGTGGTTAGCTAGCGATGTCCCCAACATTGAATTGAAATCATCCTAATTTAGCTATGTCAAACTAGTTTTAGACAGCGATTTGCCTAACCGTACTTACCGCAATAGGGCAGGCTATGCAAAAGGAGGTTACAATGTAACCTAACCTTTTCAAAATCCATGTAAATGTTACATGGATTTTGATCGGTTAGCAGATGATAGAAATAACAGTCTTACCAAGCGGACTATTGTCAATATCCTAAAGGTTTATGACTATCATGTGAAATTTGTCATTACTCAAGCCAAATACATAGCCGAGATGCATTCGTGCTTGTTTCATGTACTTACGTCTGCAGTAGGTAGGCTATGCACAAAATAGTTGTTTATTTCTCTGTTGCTTGGGAGGGAGGGAGGCGGGGGAACCAGGAAGTGCTCTGCGCTGGTGGGTGGGATCGAGATTGTTTGGGTAAACACCTTTTGTTTTGGTTTGAAATGGCAACATCTAGTGGACAAAGAAATCACACATAGTGCCTTTAAAAACTGTAAAGAATTTGGGGTATTTTATGCTGATTATTATCCGGTGGCAACCTCCACAGAAGGCCCGGTTAGAACACACGAGAGGAGACGATGTCCAAAAAGTATATTTATTTTGTCTTCATACCCACATCACAATTATGCACCACTTTGTTCAAGATTTTTTTTATTGTCACTCCATGGTACAAGTACCACGTGTGAAATTCTTGTGCAGTGGACTCCGTTTACGACATAGTACAAATAGGCAACAAGCAATGAGTAATAGGCAATAAGAAATAGGCATCAATAAGCAATAAGACAGCAATAAGGCAATAAGAAATAGGCATCAATAAGCAATAAGACAAGTCGGTGGCTTATACAACAGTGGCATATTCATTGCACATAGGTGCACATGTCATGTGCATACGTTAGACGTGTTCAGACATTCCAAATTCGACATTTTATACATACATGTGCAAATAGCATGTACCTTATTAAACATACACTTAAATTTACAATTAAACGTTAGGCACCTTATTAAACATACACTTAAATTTACAATTAAACGTTAGGCATCCGTAATAGTAGCAGCTGCAGTACGGTACGGTACGACTACTGCACTATTTTGTGCATATTAACTCATTGGGTGCCAAGGACGCCGTACGGCGTCTTTTTATTAATCTCGCTTGGGTGCCAAAGACGCCGTATGGCGTCTTTTTTTCGAAATTGCTTTTATTCAATTTTTAGATCGTTTAGGACCTTGGGCAAGTATTCAACATGAATCCCTACAAGAATCGGATGCGTAAATCGGCGCAATCTTGACGCGATGCAGTGCTGCCCCCCCCCTTCCTGCGTCAGGGCGCTGCCTTTCTCTTCTTGAGAGCGCGACAATCGGCCATTCCTTCCTTGTCTTCCCTTCCTCTCGGTCCGTGTATTTCCTCTTGAGCATATCCATAGCATAGCGAGTATTTAGCGAGTATTTAGCATAGTCATTAGCGATAGATTATATTTAGATCAGTTTGTGAGATTGTGTGGTGAGTAGATTTGAGTGTTTGGCGTGTTTGGTGAGTGGTTTGTGTGTCTGAGACACACAAACCACACACAGTGTGTGTGTGTGTGTGTGTGTGTGTGTGTGGGAGATCGCGTGTGTTAGTTAGCGTTAGCAGTAGATTAGCTCTTAGTTAGTAGTGTGTTTGTGAAAAAAAAAAACAAAAAAAAACAAAAAAAATAAGTGTCGGTGTTGGTGTTGGTGTCGGTGTGTCTGTCTGTCTGTCTGTGTGTGTGTGTGTGTGTGTAGTTGTCTCTGTCTGTGTGTCTGTGTTAGCTAGTTTATAGCCAGGTGTAGGCGTGTAGCTATAGATTAGCTATGCCCAGGCGCAGACGGCCTAGGCCCGGAGCTGGCCAGCTTACGCTGGAGCAGGCCCTCTGCCGTGCCGTGAGGAAGAGAGATCTTCCGGAGACTGACTCCGAGGACCCCTCATCCGATCCTTCATCGGATCCTGTGGAATCCAACACGAGGGATGGTGACTGGCATCCACCACCTCGTCAGGCCCACCTGGATTCCAGCGATGGTGAGATGAATCGATTTTCAAAAAATCATCTGATATTGAAAACACATATCATGTATCTTATTTTTATAAACTCTCACTTTGACTACAGACTCTGACGAGTTTGATGAGGAGGAGGAGGAGGAGGAGGAGGAGACTGATCTGGCGCCTCAGAGAGGCTCAGAGGAGGGGGATGTGGCGATGGCGTCTTCTTCAAGAGGTGAGAACCTATACTTTGCAGGAAATTCATGTCACGTATACAGCCAGCTACATCTATAATAATAATAATAATAATTGATTGGATTTATATAGCGCCTTTCTAGACACACAAAGCGCTTCACATATCAGGGGAGGGAGGGGGAGGGAACTCAACTCATCCACCATGTATTTGTCAGGACAAAAGGAAACCATGAGAACAATCTAAACATGTGACTTACAGTACAGTATCTATATAGGAACAGGCATCACTGGCCAGCAAGTAAACAAACCATTGGAGGTAATAATGTAAAAAAAAAATAAACGCACACACTTATTCATCAATTTATTTTTGTCAACACAAAGCTTGGTAAGAATAACAATCCTGAATTAGCCTACTAATACCATGTAAAATATAAAATTTCAGAGTTGCAGCACAGCTCTGAGGAGGGGACTGACGATGAAGGGGCAGGTGCTCCCGCCAGCTTTCGTCGTGCCCGCTTGCAGTCCAGTGACGAAGGTGAGATATAAGCCATTTTAGAATTACAATTATTCATCTGATATTGAAAACATAAACTTTTTTCCCTCAAGAATGTATCATATTTTATAAACTCACTTTGACTACAGGGGAGGAGGAGGAGGAGGAGGAGGTGGTGGAGGAGGAGGAGGAGGAGGAGGAGGTGGTGGTGACGACTGAGCGCGTGCGGGCATCTGCAGTTGGGAAGAGAGGGTCTTCAAGAGGTGAGAATCTATAGATACTTTACAGGAAATTCATGTCACGTATGCAGCCAGCTCATCTATAATAATAATAATAATAATATCAATTATTATTATTATTATTATTGTCAACACAAGGCTTCTAATTATTGGAAAAAAGACAGCTTTTTTACATATCACAATTGTCTGAAGAAAAACCTTTTATTTCATTTTTCAGCGGGCAAGCCTCGTCAGGAGGACTCTCCACGCTGGCATACTATGCCAGACTGGAGCCCCAAAGTCTTCCCCTTCACAGCAATGCCAGGTCCCAGGAATGCGGCTGCATCACTACAGTCAGACAAGCCGGCAGATTTCCTGGAGCTGTTCCTCGGTGATGAGCTGCTGCAGATCATTGTTCAGCAGACCAACATCTATGCCAAACAGTGCATCGCCGTGCTGGATCAGCTGCACATGCCCTACACCCGGGTAAACGCCTGGCAACCGCTGTCTGTGGGAGAGCTGAAGCGATTCCTGGGGCTCCTCTTCCTCACTGGCCTTGTCAAGAAGCCCAAGATTGCGGACTACTGGTCTCTTGATGTGGCGATGGAGACCCCATACTTCAGGAAGACAATGTCCCGCAACAGGTTCCAGCTGATATGGCGCTTTCTCCATTTCTGTGACAATGAGAGGGTCGATGCCACCGACCGGCTCCACAAAGTGCGGCTCATCCTTGACTTGCTCCTCTCCAAGTTCAAGGAAATGTACCAGCCCTCACAAAACATTAGTGTGGATGAAGGGATGCTGTTGTGGAGGGGGAGGCTACGTTTCCGTGTGTACAATCCGGCAAAACCGATAAAGTACGGAATAAAGAGCTATATTCTGTGCGATTCAGAAAACGGGTATTGCTATGCAATGAAACCCTACTGTGGAATTCACAGCACCCTACTGGACACCGTGCAGTTCCTCATTGCCGGCCTGGAGGGATATGGCTACCGTCTCTGGATGGATAATTTCTACAACAGCGGGACCGTGAGCCGACGTCTCCTCAGCCTCCAGATGCACTCAGCTGGGACACTCCGGGTGAAGAGGGGCGAACCTGCGTCCATCCGGCAGGTGACCATGTCGGATCTGCGAGTAGGTGAACGACTCGCTCGTCATGACGATGGGGTGATGTTCCTGGCATGGCGGGACAAGCGCATCGTCAGGATGATCTCCACCTTCCACCAGGATGTCATGAAGACTGTGGCGGTGAAAGAGAAGGGGCAAAGTGAACGGGTCCTGCAGAGCAAGCCAGCATGTGTTGTCGAGTACAACCAGTACATGAGTGGGGTTGATCGACTTGACCAGAAGATATCCTACTATCCATTTGTGAGGAAGACGTCCAAATGGAGCTCCAAGTTCGTGGTCTACCTCATGCAGATTGCAATGAGCAATGCATTTATTCTGTACAGGAAATGCAACCCCACGTCCAGCTGCAAAGTCCTCAAAGAATTCACCCTGTCTGTGGTGAAATCGTGGACGGAGGCGACATCTGCTTGCCCCCCCCCTCCTCCTCCAGCAGACGAGCCACCTCCTCTTCCTCCAGGAAGGACGCCAAGACACACACGCCAACGGTCCAATTCAGTGAGGCAGAATGTGGACTTTGCGGGTCATGTGCCACAGCCGGTGAAAGTCCCGCCCACCAAGAGCAAGGCAAATCGAAAATGTGCGCACTGCGCAGCGAAGGGACACCGAAAGGAGACCAAATTTGTCTGCCCCCAATGTGACCATGTGCCTCTCTGCCTCTACCCCTGCTTTTTTGAGTATCACTCACAGTGATTGTTGTATCTTTATACAACAATCACTGTGAGTGATACTCAAAAAGAGACTAGATAACAGTACTATTATTATTCTATAGTTATTTATAGATTATTATTATATATTATTATATATATTATATATTATATTATTATTATATATTATTATATATAGATAGTTATTTATAGATTATTCTATCCTATTCTATAGTACTACAGTACTATAGACTCGCCCCCACATCTCAAAGCAGCAGTTATAAAAGATCTGTATGTTTTGTGCTAACTCCACACAGGTCATCTGAATATGGCTGTCCGGACAGGGGGACGCCCAGAGAGGCCACGGCCCATTGTTTATAGTACGGTACAAGACAATAATATTTTCTATAACAGTGATGCTGATGTCATAACTGTCCTCAATGTCATAGGCTCGGATGATGTCATCGGTACAAGTGTCCAGTGATGTCAGCAGTGATGATGTCATCGCTCGTGACCTTTTTTTGCCTCCAATATACAGCATGTGTTCATTTCCAACTCCTGTGAAGGTTATTTTCAAGAAAATAAAACAATGCAGGAAATTTTGTGTTTGACTATTTTTATAATGTTACACAAAAAATGAAAGCTTAGAATGTGTAGTTTCATCCAGAAAAAGAAAAAAAGTTGATATCTTCTTTCTTTGTGGAAATATGGACTTCAATATCCAGCATGACCCCGTGAAAGTGAGCATTTTGATGTTAGACCAAGTGGTATACTAATATTTGTAGAAAATAAACAAAACATTCTTTTGACATACTTTTTCCCGCAAGTAAACTAGACATTCTAACCTTTCATTTCAGCTATAGCATTTTGTTCAACTCAAAGGAGAATTCATTATTTGGCCTATGTTTACATAAAGTTGTCTTGATTTGCAACTATTTTGAAGGTCCATGTGAAGAAGATAAAACAGTGCAGGACATGTTGTGTTTTGAATATTGTTATTATGTTACACATCAAATGAAAGCTTTCAATGTGTAGTTTCATAAAAATAAAAAATAAAGTTGATATCTTCTTTCTTTGTGGAAATATGGACTTCATTATCCAGCATGACCCCATGAAAGTGAACATTTTGATGTTAGACCAAGCTGTAAACTAATATTTGTAGAAAATAAACAACACATTCTTTTGACATACTTTTTCCCGCAGGTAAACTAGACATTCTAACCTTTCATTTCAGCTATAGCATTTTGTTCAACTCAAAGCAGAATTCATTCTGTCGCCTTTCTAACATAAAGATGTGATTATCTCAGAAACTAATTTCACCATGCTGTTTTCGGTCGAAAACACTCTTTTTCAGAGGGGTGTATTTCCAAAATGGAACAGTTTATAAACACACTTTTTTTTTTTTTATGAAACAGAAGGGTTCAAAGTTTCATTGAGGCTATTGGTTGTCCATATAAGAGGAACACAAAAAATGATATGGCTATATTAAAATGCATTGCGGCCTATGTGGCACAGTACAGCAACCTTTTGCCCAAGGGCCGTGGCACCCAAAGTGTTAAGGAGTCTCGTGGCCTGCGGGAAGAAACTGTTCTTCAAGCGATTTGTGCGTGTTTTTGGAATCCTGTATCTCCTCCCTGAGGGTAGCAGGGAGAACAGGCTGTTGTGGGGATGGTTTGTGTCTTTGATGATCTTCAGGGACCTCCTGAGGCACCGCTGGTTGTACAGTTCGTGCAGTTCTGGCAGTTCACCTCCTGTTACGTGCTGGGCCGCGCGCCTCACCCTCCGTAGCGCTCTGCGGTCCATGGTGGTACAGTTCCCGTACCAGGCGGTGAAGCCGCCTGTCAGCAGGCTTTCAATGGTGCCTCTGTAGAAGTCCCCGAGGATTTCTTTCCTCAGCCCGAATTTCTTCAGGCGCCTGAGTTCGTGTAGTCGCTGTTGGGCCTTTTTGACAACAGTGGCGGTGTGGCCGGCCCAGGTCAGGTCCTGGTGGATGTTGACTCCCAGGTACTTGAAGCTGTCCACCCTTTCCACCACTGTGCCGTTGATGGTGATTGGGGGGTGTGCGCCCCCCCCTCTCCTGTAGTCTACAATGATCTCCTTGGTCTTGGAGACGTTCAGAGAGAGGTGGTTGTCCTGGCACCATTGTTCCAGGACCCCCACCTCCTCTTTGTAGGCCGTCTCGTCGCCCCCCGAGATCAGCCCCACGACCGCTGTGTCGTCTGCAAACTTCACAATTGTGTTTGAAGTTTGAGTCGCCACGCAGTCGTGGGTGTAGAGGTCGTACCAGAAGGGGCTGGAGACGCACCCCTGGGGCGCTCCTATGCTAATGGTCAGTGGGGAGGAGGTGAGGTTGCCCACCCTGACCACCTGGCGGCGGTCTGTCAGGAAATCCAGGATCCAGTCGCACATTGCCGTGTTTAGTCCCAGATCCCTGAGTTTGCTTACCAGCCTGGAGGGTACTATGGTGTTGAATGCTGAGCTGTAGTCCACGAACAGCATTCTTACATAGGTGTCCTTCCCCTCCAGGTGGGACAGGACGGTGTGGAGCACGTGTGCTACTGCATCCGCTGTGCTCCTGTTGGGGCGGTATGCAAATTGTAGCGGGTCGTGGTCCGGGGGGAGTGTGGGGCGGATCTTTGATATGACCAGCTTCTCAAAGCACTTGCTGGCTATTGGCGTGAGGGCTATTGGGCGCCAGTCGTTGAGGCTGGTCACTTTTTGCTGTTTGGGAATGGGGATGATTGTTGCTGCTTTGAAGCAGGGGGGGACTCGTCGGAGGGAGAGGGACTGGTTGAAGATGTCTGTGTATACGGGTGCCAGCTGGTGAGCGCAGGCCTTGAGGACCCGCCCGGGGATGCCGTCCGGGCCGGCCGCCTTGCGTGGGTTGATACGCAGGAACGACCGGCACACTTCATCCTCAGTGATGGTGAGAGGGCGGTCTGGATCTGTGGGGGTGGGGGGGGGGTGGGTGGGGGGTGGGGGGGGTTGGTGGGTGGGTGTGAATGGGAAGGGGTGCTGAGGGGTGGGGGGTGGGAGGGGGGGGGGAGGGGAGTTGGTGGGGGGGGGGAGAGGGGGGAGGGTGGTGGTCGGGGGGGGGAGGAGGGATGGTGGTCGGCGGGGGGGGGGGGGAGGAAGGGTGGTGGGGGGACGGAGAGGGGGGGGGATGGTGAGGGGTGTTAGTCCAAATGAGGGGTGTTAGTCCAAATGATCAGATTGTTATAATGTATGGTTCTATAAAAGAATAAACAATAAAGCTGTTACAACCTTGATAATGACTTCACTCATTTCCATGTGCAATTCACATTATAGTAGGCTATAGGCTATGGTGTATCATGTTATCCGTTAAACCACAAACAAAGCAGTAATTCGTTTAGATACATCAAATGTAACAGTTGAACCTCAAATAACAGAACAATGTCTGAAATGCTAATGCTAACGATGCTAATAGGCTAACGCTAACGATCGCTAACGCTAACGTAGCTAACGCTAATGCTAACGGTAGCTAACGCTAACAATCGCTAATGCTAACGTAGCTAGCGCCAATGCTAACGTAGCTAATGCTAACGGTACCTAGTGCTGACATTAATGCACAAGTAATTAAGTAATTCAAGCATGACAGTAAATGACATTAAATACACTTACTCTTTGATGCACGCACACTTAACATCTGAAAATGACTTTGAAACAATCTAAATAAGGCAATTGGAGCGACACAGCAACTAGGACTAGATTTCCAGGACATGTGGGCGACTGCCATCAAGGACTGAAATGGCCTTGAAGATTCAGGTCCTACTGATATTGGGTGGTCCTAAGGGGTGGCCAATCTGCCTGATTAAAAGTCTAGAAACTAAAAGAATTCCAACTGCAGAACTTGCTGGCCTTTTGTACAAAAACAGACATAAAACAAACATAACAGAGATCACATAGTCAAACACAAGAAGATTAGAAAACTAAGAGAATAAAAAGGATAAGAGCACTACAAAAATACATTCAACATAATAAGAGAGGGACTGAATAAAGTGCACAATTGTTTCTAAAAAGCAGCTTCAAGCTGCTTATAAAGTGCGAGTGAGAAGGGTCAAAGTTCAGTGGCGGGCAGCCTCAGGGTTTAAAGTGCGAGTGAAGAGAGGATCAGAATTCAGGAGGCAGACAGCCTCAGGATAAGTGCTATTCCTGAGGCGGGAGGTCCTGCATCTGAGAGACTGAAGTCTCTTACCTGACGGCAAGGGTCTGAAAAAAGAGCTAGCAGGGTGGGAGGGGTCGGCGATCACCTTCTGCATGCGTTTGGTGCGTGTGGTATAAATGGAGGAAACAGTTGGAAGGTCGTGGCCGGTGATTTTAGACGCTATGCGTACCACCCTTTCCAACTGTTTCTTCTCCAAGGCGGTTGTGTTGCCGTACCACACTGTGACTGAGAAGACGAGGACACTTTCCACAGTGGCTCTGTAGAAGTGAACCATCGCCTCCCCAGTCACACCAAACTTATTCAGCTGACGCAGAAAGTGAAGCCTCTGGTGGGCTTTACTCACAATGTCACTGGTGTTAACTTTCCACTTCAGGGAGCGGCAAATAGTGGTGCCAAGAAATTTGAAGCTGTCGACCCTGTCAACAGGCTGGTCACTAATGACCAGGGAGGGGGGCACTGTTCCACTTTTCCGGAAGTCAAATATAATTTCTTTGGTCTTAGCTAAGTTTAAGACAAGGCTATACAAAGAGCACCATTCTACTAGGGCTGCCACCTCTGCCTATAGGCCGATTCATCACCGTTTTTAATGTAACCGACCACTGTTGTGTCATCCACATACTTAAAGGTCCCATTCCGTGCAAAAGCTGTTTTTACTTGTAAATGCATATATACTGCTGCCAGCCCTCCCTGTAATGAGTGGCCACAAGCTCAGAACTGCCACAATTGGATTTGTCCCTATACAGCTCTCTCAAGCAGTCTCCTCCAAGCCACACCCCCAAACGCTTCGTTTGCCCAGACGGGGGATCGGGACGTCACAAGCTTCCTCATGCATACTGCGCGGGTCTCTCTCACACAAGCTACCTGCACCATTTTGTCTATAGCCACAAAATTAACACTTCTAGCTGGAGCGACGCCAACTGTACGTGATCCAGCAACTGCAGAGGTGCATTCGGTAAGTCTAGGCATTTTGAGATGTCCTCTTTAGCGTAGTAACCGTTAAGTTAACGATAACTCGCAACCTAGCGTGCTGGTCCACAGACGCTAATCTGATTGGCCGCTGGGAGCCTGGGGCGGGCTCTCCCTCAGCGGCCAATGGGAACTGTTAGTTCTGAATATATTATAGAAACAGGCCATTCTTGGGAAGCGACGAGATGAGGAAGTGAGAACTCCGTCACAACAAACGGGGTTGCTATATTTTCGACAAATTAATCCAGAATCATGTTTTATGGACCAGAGACACACGTTTTTAAGAGGTTACAACTGCACGAATTGGGACCTTTAAAGAAAGAAACAAACTGAGAATGGGAAATAAAATCATTGGTATATAGTGCATAGAGGAGGGCTGAAAGAACACAACCCTGGGGGCCCCCGGTGTTGAGAGTCATAGTTCGAGAAAACATGTTGCCTATCTTTACCACTTGCTTCCTGTTTGACAGGAAGTCTAAGATCCAAAGACAGAGAGAGTGATTGATACCTAAAGCCAAAAGTTTATCAAATAGTTTGATAGGCACAATCGTGTTGAACGCAGAACTAAAATCAATAAATAAAACTCTGACATATGTGTAAGTTATGTTAAGTTATGCTTTATTTATCCCCATGGGGAAATTCATCCTCTGCATTTGACCCATCCTCTACTAGGAACTTTCCTAGAACTAGGAGCAGTGGGCAGCCGCAGTGCAGCGCCCGGGACCAACTCCAGTTCTTTTTGCCAGTGCCTTGGTCAGGAGCACTGACAGGTGTATGAACCCTAACATACATGTCTTTTGGTTTTGGGAGGAAACCGGAGCACCCGGAGGAAACCACACGGACACGGGGAGAACATGCAAACTCCACACAGAAAGGACCTGGGACGGACCGGGGTTGGAACCTGGGACCTTCTTGCTGCGAGGCAACAGTGCCGTCCAAAATTACATGACAAAATAAGTCAATTTCCAATGACTCCCAAAACGTAGGCTACATACAGTACTATTTGAGGGAAACAGTGCATGTAGATAGGTGATACGCCTCGCGTCAGTTAATTTGAAAACGTCACGCGGTTATGTTTAAACGTTGGTTATGTGGGATATGTTATGTTGTAGGCAACTAAAACAACTTGGTTAAGGTTAGGCAACTAAAACAAATTGGTTAAGGTTAGGCAACTAAAACAACTTGGTTAAGGTTAGGGTTATGGTTTGGGTTATGGTTCAAAGCGGAATACGTCAGGAGGCGAACCGGGTCTCTCGTGACGAGAAAGTTGAAACACGAGGAAGTTACCGGGCCACCAATCACCTCAGGTCATCAACGTATTTCAAGACTGTCGTTATGTTAAAGACTACTTCCTGGTTACTGCCCCTGACTCTGGCGTACTGTATGCACTGCATGCATAGACTTACACGACTGCAAGAGGTCGCATTCCTAAAGATCGGCCATTTTAACCACCTTGAAAATTGACCAATGTTGTCATTTTCCTTGTGAGGATGGCGTGGTTTTGGATCTTGTCTGAGGATGTTTTGGCTGGTCCTCACATCTACAAAGGGTTAGTTTCGAATGAGGTTTCGGATTTAGGGGTAAGATTAGAATTGGAAATAGGTTTAGGTTGGAGTAAGCCTTACTCAGTAAGGTAAGACATAGTAGTGATCTATATGCGTCACACCAGTTGTAGCTGTGCCTTTAAGACAGATGGGCAGCTTTACGACAGCTGCTAGAAAGTGTCGTAGTGGTCGTTGTCTTCTCCTCATTGTAAGATGGAGCCTGTGTGACAGCCTGATAATAAACGTTAACAGTTACGTCGTGGTTTGTTTATTAGTTTAGTTTATTAAAAGGATCCCCATTAGCTGACGCCATGGCAATCAGCTAGTCTTCATGGTCAGCAGGTTTATTGAACATAACATGTAGTGTCGGTTTAGGTTTAGGTTTGAGTATGGTAAGGCATTTGGTAGTGTCAGTTTAGGTTTAGCTTTGAGTATGGTAAGGCATTTGGTAGTGCGGTTTAGGTTTAGGTTTGAGTATGGTAAGGCATTTGGTAGTGTCGGTTTAGGTTTGAGTATGGTAAGGCATTTGGTAGTGTCGGTTTAGGTTTGAGTATGGTAAGGCATTTGGTAGTGTCGGTTTAGGTTTAGGTTAGAGTATGGTAAGGCATTTGGTAGTGTCGGTTTAGGTTTGAGTATGGTAAGGCATTTGGTAGTGTCGGTGGAGGTTAGGGTCGAAGGTAAGGGAATACGGTACGATAACACTTTATTTGCATAGTCCACTACAGAGAGTCTACAGAGTATTTATGACAAGTCTTATTAGTTGACATTCAACAAGTCAACTGTTTAACATGTTCTATATCTATAGAGTACGTGATCATTCATGAACATATTACATACATGCATATTACGCAGGTGCTGGGAACATGAGGCAAACAGAATCTGTTGAATCTCAACTAATAAGCCATTAAAAAGACAAGTAATAAGATGTCCAAATGTTACAAGTATGCTGTAGGCGAACCAAATGTACTGTAGTCAATGGAAGGTACTCATAAAGATAGGCTAGGTACTAAAAAGTGCAATGTAAACTAAGGAATGAGGAGCCAAAAGCGAAGGGATGAGATAAGAGACATAACAAGGACATTGTAAGACATAAGACATATGGATGAATCCCTGACGAAGTTTGATGATAAAACAGAGATTGCGCTGTCTGGAATCTGGCTAATGGTGGTATGATAGATGCTTTAACCCTAGAACACTAACGTCGGGTGATTTTCACCCGGACAATTGAATTCACGTGATTTTCATTGTCTTGCTGCTGTCTGAGGTGGGCAGGTCCTTAGGTACCTTCAGGATGCTCACTGACGTCATTGAATGTAGGTTTGTTTCCCTGCTCCCATTCATGGTTTTTTCTACCGGCTACGTGTTCGGGTGATTTTCACCCGACGTTAGTGATAGAGGGTAAAATATCTTCGGGTTAGTTACAATGGTATTGTGGTGACTTTTTTTTTTTTTTCACCACACAAGTCCCATGAATGGGTGGACCGAAGGAGAAGTTGGGAGCTCCTGTTTTTTTTTTTTTGGGGGGGGGGGTTTATAACGATTACCTCATTTTCCCCGAATTTGACATATTTTTTATAGTGTCCCCCATAATAAACTTTTTTGTGTTTTTTGTGATATTTCACATTTAAAAACAAAAGAAGAGTACCTCAATTTGCCATGTATTGTTGTACTTTAAGATATTTTGATGAGAAGTATGTTTTATGGGGTATATTGCATCGGGTGAAATACACCCGACGTTAGTGATCGTGTGACTTTAAATCACGTTAGTGTTCTAGGGTTAAGAAGCTCTTTGAGGACAGGAACGGAGAACAATGTAAACGTTACGTAAGTCTGACATGACATAAATCTTTAAGGAAGTGCGTGCTGAAGTGGAATACTCGGGAGGCAGGAGATCCCGCGGAAGACGTAACGGCAGGCAGAGGTTTATTTGAGATAAAGGTGCAAAAACCAATGGTGTTCCTCTGTTGCTGACAAAACGATGGCCAGCCACTGACCCAACTATTTACTCAATCTCCTTATCATTCAGCCAAACACACACAGATACATACACACACACACACACACACACACACACACTCACAGATACACACACATATACACACACAGATGCACACACAGATATGCACACGGATACACACACAGATACGCACACAGATACACATACACACACACATGCACACACAGATACGCACACAGATACACGTACACACACACACGCACACACACAGGTACGCACACAGATACGCACAGAGATACAGAGATACACAGATACACACATGCAGCAGAGGGAGCCAGTGTCGTGATTTACAAATAAATGACATCAGCACATATCTTAGATCCCCACAGCTTGCATCTGGAGTGTTATCGTTCACACTTCCTCCTCCAGTGTATCTGGCTTTCCCAGGAGAGAATTCCATTTCCTTCTTTGATTGGACCCATATTCAAACTTGCCGGCCACTTCCTATTCATGGATTTTTTTTTCATTTTTTTTTTCAATTCGGTGATTCAAAGAAAAGGAAGAAAACCTCCCGTTTTGGCTTGAAGTTTTCCCCGGCAGTGTTCAGGGACAGAGTGGGGCGAGGTTGTAGATGTCAGTACAACCTGTGTACTGTACCCAGTCTGATGATAAAAATGGGAATATGCGAATCCGATCATGTGTGGAGAGATGGTGTTTGTCCCTCCCACATAATGGTCTGAGCCTCTCTAGTCACAGTCCAGTGATGGGAAAGCATTCCATATACAGTATATACAGCGGCTGTATCTATTAAACATTGGGATGGCAACGCATAATGTTGATGACATTTCCTGCAGAATGGTTCAAAGCAAACACATGGGCAGTGTCCCATGACCGCGTGGGCTGCTGTGAGTGAATGTACAGCAGTGCATCGCTCATCATTTACATCCAGATGAGACTTGTTTGTCCCACTGGAGGCCGGAGGAGAAGAAGAGATGAAGAGATTGGTTGCGGAGTAAAGTCCACGTTTGTGTGTGTGTGTGTGTGTGTGTGTGTGTGTGTGTGTGTGTGTGTGTGTGTGTGTGTAGTAATGTGCAAAGTCCACGTTGGGAACGCGCTCCATCTCCGTGGGGTGGAACGTGAGGAATGAATCGGTAAAACTGTATTTTGCTTTTGTCTCGGTGTGTCGTTTTTCCCACAAAGACATGTGTGTTTGTCCTTGGGAGTCTCAAGCCTAATAATTAAAGCAGTTACAAGTTACACACACACACACACACACACACACACACACACACACACACACACACACACACACACACACACACACACACACACACACACACACACACACACACAGAGCATGTGTCTCCTAGGGCAGTGGTTCTCAACCTTTATTTCTTTGTCTTATGTAGCCCTTGAGGAGCTGTTCTTGCCATGCCACTACCCCCTCGCTCGTGCGTGTACTTTGCACCGTCAACAAAACACTGTCGCTGCGGGCGAAGTACAACAAAATGTACTTGTGACAATAGATTTGTCCCTGAACTGCTGGTGTTTCGGGCTTGGCCTCTTTTTTTCTTCTTTTGTCACCGGGCTCCTCTAAATCTGAATCTGGAGCAACAGCAACTGGACGTTTGAGCCATTTATCCCTGTTTGCTAGCTAGTTGCTTGCGCACAGTTTTGCTTCTAACATGCCTTTTCACAGAGTAGTGTAACAGTTGACCCCTGGGGGAACTAGTTGCTCTGCGCAGGAACCACTTTAGCAATGGGCTTATGAAATGACTGGAATATTAATATATATATATATATATATATATATATATATATTTATATATATATATATATATAACATAACAACAGTCTATATATATATATATATATATATATATATATATATATATATATATATATATATATATATATATAACATAAAAACAGTCTCTACAGGAACAAGTCCATATGAAGTTGACCGCACACTCCAGAAGAACAGGGTGACCAATGCTGTATCAAAAGATCATATTTATTTTAAGCAGAACAACGCATTTCGCAGGCTTGCTGCTTCATCAGGTTCATAGTAAAAGTTCAGTGATTACAAACACCTTTGTAGCAGGCCGTGTAAAAACATATAGGAAACAGTCTCCTGTAGAGACTGTTTTTATGTTATTTTGATCCTGTGGTGACCAGCACCTCCCTGCTTGGATTGTGCATGAGTATAGCCTACTTTTCCCTTGATATATATATATATATATATATATATATATATATATATATATATATATATATATATATATATATATATATATATATATATATATATATAGAGTGTGTGTATATATGTATATTTATTTATTTATTTATTTATTTATAAAATGGCTCTCTCAAATCAAGCAATCTGATTGGTTCACAGCTGAGGTATATTTAGCGTATACCACAGCTAGAGCCGCATCCCCGAAACACTCCGCCACACCCTGGCTACGGGCCTGCACTCCGCCTCTTAGATAACAAATGGTAGCTAACTAGCCTGCTTGCCTCGCAAACAGGAGCTCCTAAGCCAACCTGTGTCGCCATAATAGAGAGAGGGAGTGCCTTGCGGTTAGGGCTGGGTATCGCCACTGACTTCCCGATACGATACGATTCCGATACACAAGGTCCCAAGTCGATACGATTTCCGATACGATACGATTCGATATCGATATTTTAGTTACAATACCAGTTTTGCTTTGATAATGGAAGATATTCTCAAAGAACTGTGAATTGTACAAGGAACCCTCTAACCTGGTGCATTATTAAAAAATATTAATATTTACATTAAGAATTGACCATAAAGCAAGCAGTTACATCATGTAATTCTTTTTTATTTAAACATGACCATAGTCATTCAACATCTTATCTTTGTTTACAGTCTTCTGTCTCTTTCTTTACAGTCTTCTGTGAGAAGCCAAACAAATTTAGATTTCCACTATACAACAGAATCATTGAACAGCAGCATGTTGTAAACAGTGTTTCATAAAGTAGCTCATGGTGCATGCACAATGCACATTCTCAACCTGGTTTTAACACTTGTTACCAGTGTGTGGCAGTGACCCTTGCTCAGTGTTTAAACAACAACTCAAATCACTGGCAGGAAACCAGTGTAAATAATAATAATAAAAAATGTAAATACCGGTACATTTTTTTTTACAAATTATATTCGGATTCAAAAAACACAGGATAATAAGATGTAAATATCCCTTGTGCAAGCACTTACTAGAGAGTCTTTTGATGGTATCTGCAACACTGAAGTGGCTAATGATGGAATTTGACACAGAGGGGCGAGGGTTAAAAGAGTCATTGGAGTCATAACCCCCCTTCACCGGCGTTTCGACGACAAAACCACTACACCTCTAGAGGGCTCGTCGGCAACACCTGGCGTCCCAGGTGTGCCCAGCTGCTTTCAACCCTCCCCTCTGTGTCGTCTCCCACAGTTTATCAGCAGCACCGGGCAACAGCCTCCGTGCCAACTCCAACTCCTCCATGACAGTGGTATTGATGAACTGCAAACTTTGGTTTACATCCCGTTGCTGTGCTTCACTCGACTGATTTGACCTTGCCTTCGCAGATGTATGACAGTCAGAAGGGTGTAGTCAACGCGAGGCCTCTGTCCCTCCTCCCTCCAACACGGAAGCCTGTGGGCAACAGCCTCCGTGCCCGAGTCAGACTCCTCCATGACACCATTCTCCCTCAAACACCGAAGCTAATTATAATTACTATAATTATAGGAGAGACATCAGTGCATAAGAAAGCTCCTTCGATCTCTTTGGTGGAGGAGGATCAGCAGCATCCACTTCAACAGGACCAAGGGAGTCCTCTTCCTGCTGTACAGACACAGCAGCTCCATCACCATCAGCGTGTTGCTGTTGAAAGATAAAATAAATATTCATGATCAGGATAATAAATAAACCATCATATACAAATACTGTAGTGTACAGGAACACTCAGTTCTTTATATAACTTACATTAGATGCCTCCACTTGCTCCAGACGAGCAGCTTCAGTCAAGACAGTGGTCAGCCTGGAGAAGGTGTCATCACAGGCCCGATCGAACAAGAAGGGCAGAGAAGTATTTGTCAGGTACGAATCCGTAGCTCTGGATGTCCAGCTGTCGCAAGTTATAGCGACACTCTCTGCTGACTTGAAGTTGAGACGTTCTTTTTCACCTCTTCATACAGCTTTGGGATTGCCACTTCACTCAGTTGTTTGCGTGACAGTAGCCGTGGCACGTAACGTGGTTCAAGTGACTTAACGAGGCTTCGGAAGCCGACATTTTCTACAACGCTGTACGGCCGCAGATCTTTGCAAATAAAACTTGCGAGAGCCGATGTTATTTTCTGTGCACGTGGAGAAGTGGATGGAAGCTTGCACGTAAATGCTTTCTCCAGCGAGGCTTGTTGCTGCTTTGAGATGTGGCGGCGCCTTGAGTAGAGCAGCCTCCCCCATGTTTGTTTTTTCAGTCTGAAGTATGGTCTGAAAAGCACGAGACCTCGCGAGATCTGGCTGCGATCACGTTGCGCTAAGAACTAAACCACGCGAGACTAACGGGTAAAGAAAATACAAAATATAATAAATAAATGTAAAATGCATTTTAAAAGATCGATACTGGGATTTATGTATCGATACTTGTTCCTTCACATGAATATCGATTCAATATCGATATATCGATTTTTTTAACCCAGCCCTACTTGCGGTAGTGTTTACTGTTGTCTCCTCCTAGTGACATCCTCAGTATGTGACAGCTGTTCACTAGCTGCCTACCGAAATGGAAACTGGTTAACTTCGACCGCCGAGGTGGCTTATCTATGGATGAGTGGATTGAGCTATGCCTACCTACCGGACACGTTATCTCCAGAAAAAAAGCCACCTAGCCTCGGACCTAACGGTAACCTAACGTTAGCACAAGCATTAATTAGCTAGCTAACGAAAGCTTTTTGTCACCAACCATATATATATATATATATACGTTGTATCACATATATATATATATATATATATATATATATATATATATATATCAGAGGAGGTTTTTCCATTGAGGCATAGGAGGATGGTCCTCCTCTATTAGATTGGGGATTTTATATAAAAAAAAATATTATATATTTATTTTTTCTTTTTTTTTTCTTTTTTTTCGTTTTTCTTTTTCTTTTTACCTGGTGAAACCAGGTGAAATCTAATTGGTTGTTGGTTGGATAGATTGCTGACATTGATTGACATTGTATTGTCCACTGGTCTCTCACGCTGAATCAAGTAGGAAGTGAAATCCACTGCCTGTGATGACCATGATGAAATTGAGGAAATGAAGACCTGACAGGCTAATAGATAGATTTACAGACAGTAGCACCTATATTTTCCCCTTTCTCTTTTCCTATGTTTTATTTTATCAAGCAGTAAGTTAGCTCACAAGCCAGACAGTCGTTGCATTGTATTACGCAGAGTTTAGAGAGGGCAGCGTGGTACATGGAGGACAGAGGCTCAGAAGCAAACACTGGGATAATTTAACCTCATCGGCTGCACTCGCACCGGCTACAGACAGCATGGATATTCAAGCAAGTCAATTAAGTTTGAGTTATCCGGGTCTTCTACTAAATTCGGCGTCCACCAAGCAGTGCTACTTTTTCGTATTATATTGTTTTATGCTGAATAGCCCGCCATTTGGCGATCTTAAACTCACACATTTTTTAACTGAATTTGGCAGCGCTGAACCAGCGTGGAACGAAACATGCAATTTGCATGTTTCGTTATGCGCTTCATTCCATGTTTTGTTCCGCGCTGCCAAATTCAATGGAATGAAACGAAACTTGTAGCCTATGTTGGACGTAGTGAAGTGTTTTTGATTGATTTGTTCATCCATCAAGCCATTTACTGACAGACTAACTGTAGCCTAAATATCTTACTTTATTTTGAGGTGCATTATTTGGTGTGCTCTGAAATAAAAAGCTGTGCCCCTTCCCTGATCAAAATATATTTTTCCTTGACCCTCCCCAAGTTATTTGAAAAATATGATTGACCCTCCCCAAACAATATTGTGGTGAGCTTGCGTGGAAGAATACAGACTGACACAGAGATCTTACTTTTAACCACTCAACGCCTCATACACCGCGTGACAGCAGGGGATGCTATTTATTCCACATCGGAATCATTCAACATTTGCAGAAACTCTGGCCAGAGGTGATCGAACCAGGGGCGTCGCTAGCCCTGGGCTTCCGGGGCTAGAGCCCTGGATGTTTTTTTCCTAGCCCCGGAGGTTTTTTTTTTTTTTTTTTTTTTTCAATAAACAAAGTCTGGCATTAATAATCAGTACATTATACAAAAAAATCAGACTAAACATTTACAAAATTGGAACAGACAATCAAATAAACAACAAAATAAAATAAATAAAGCAAAATCATTAAGTCAGAGTTCTAAACAGTTTTCTAAAAAAAAAAAACAGAAAATATCAGTAGGCTATGCAGGACCAAATTATCAGTTACTATTGTCATAGTGTGTCATTACATAATGTTTCTGCTTCACTCCTCACCACCTCCTCTCCACACGAGCTCATCATGTCACTATGAAATTATTCAAACAAATGACATGCGCCAACATGCACAGCATCACAGTAGCTACAACTATGAAATTATCTTATGTTATTTAGTTGTTTAGTTGTGAAGATATTTTCTGAGATAAATGGGCCTTGATGCTCAAGGCCCATTTATCTCAGAAAATATCTTCACACAGAATATTATTAACCATACAACCTACAACCTACAACGCTAGCATCAGCATGAAGCCACAGCCATCCACTCCAATGTCTATAGAAGCTAACGTTAGCATGACTGTCACAATAACAATGCCTTCACTTCACAGTTACATTAAACAAAACCACACATCACTGCTTCATTAAACCATTACAACAAACAATACGTTGTTCCCAATTCCAGCTAGGCGCTTTTGATTAGATAGAACCGTAGGTTGAAGAGCGACATGTGTTTTGCGACCGGCCGGTGAGCACACCTTACGTCAAGTAGCGTAGATATAACATCACTACGTCCGCTCTAAGTTTCAAAATAAAAGTACCATATGATACAAAAACGGCACCATCAGAATTTAGGTTTACAGGAAGCGTGTACCTTAATAAAATACCTTCACAGGAGTTACTGGGGGGGTTCGTACCATTGAGATATAATATTTAATAAAATAAAATATGTAAATTTGCTAAGTGGACTCCCGCCAGAACCCTATCAAGGACCTCTGGTGGTCCCTGGACCTCGAGACCCACTAATCTTGTTCTTCTGTATCCATCTCAAATGACTCACAACATGGGTATTTACGGATTGGAAAAACCAAAATTTTTTGAGTGCACTCGCCCTCAACCCTTACCTCGACCTTACCCCCCCTCCCCGTCGGGGTACCTGGCTAAAGCCCCCAATGTCTTCAGGGCCTAGAAACGCCCCTGGATCGAACACACTAACAGTCTCAGTCGTGGTGGCTACATTGATAGTAAAACTAAACATTATCCTGGCCACACAAACATGCCATTACCACATACTGCAATCAAAAGATGAGCAAAACATCACTAAACCACGTTTTTAACTAACAGTAACACGCTTCCCACAAGAACATGAACTCCCATAATCCTTTGCGCTGCTTAGAGCAGAACTGTCACCAATCAGAGCGACCGCCTCCTCCGGTCGCTACATAATGCTATTTTCGCTTGTGAAACAATCTTCAGTCTGTGTATATCAATATTTGTGTTTAAATAGCGGTCAATGACTGATGGAAAAAAAGTTCGCCGGTTCTATTATTGTGCGTAAAAACACAACCCTATGTGAAACATATATGTCATCCTGGTGGTATAAATATCCCTCGCAGACTTAACGTAATTTAGGAGATGAGTGAGCCGTAACTCGGTTCTATGTGACTTCCTAAGACGACTTATCTGCGCATAGAGCCCATATATATTTTGTGATGCCATGTCTGTTTGTTTGCTCGACTTTGTTCCAGTGGGTTATTGTACTTCCATATTATCACCAGAAAAGCGCCACCGATTCGCCAGATACTGTACACGCCCACTGTCTGGATAGGCCAAGCACAAAGATCGAAAGATAGGACCGCCAAAGAGAAACAATGCACCGGGACATACCAAACAGTTTGGACAGGAGGGGTGTAAATGAAGCAACTCAGTAGTTGTTGAAGTCCGAAAAGCAAACATTACACACACAAAAAAAGTTTATATATTTTTATCGAATCAACATTGTATACCCCTCCCCTGGACTCAAATTAAAGAGAGGGTACCCTCCCTCAGACTAAATTTAAAACAAAATTACCCTCCCCTATTTTCCTCCAGTGGACCCTTCCCTAAATAACGAACGGTCCCTTACATTGCTCAGCCAGAAATTATTCCCACTTCAACTCTCTTTCTCCTGGGTGCGCCTAACGTTAAAATGCACCAGATGACAATCCATCTTATTTGTCCTCAATCTGCATTGAAAATGTGTGAAAATTCACCTTCTTGCAACAGTTGTAGCCTAAGCTAGTGGTTTTCAAAGTGGGGTCCCCAGCAAAAAGGGGGGATTAATCTATGTTCACTATAATTCCATCCATAAGTAACACAATCACAGAATGTATGACTATTTTGGTCATGGGTTTCATATGTCTGTGATAAAACATCTAAAAGCAAAACTCTTATCAGATGGGGGACCCTGGAACAAAATCTTATCTATATGGGGGTGCGTGGTGTAATTTGTGTGATTGAATTAAACTGAAATAAAGTTTGATGTTGCCTGCTGTAAGTGTGGATCTATAAAGCGGTCTGTAGCCTAATGATTTCTTTGATCTCGTTTCCTTGAAGAAGACTGGTGCTGCTATTGAGATTACATTAGGGTATAGGAGTGACATATTTGGGACCCGTTTCTGGCCTACCTTGATGAGGTTAGGGGCGGTGGGTGACTTGCTCAGCTGGTTTGTCTTGGCCCCTTGTATGCTTTTATAAGCATGTAACCACCCTTATATGGGTGGTAGCACCATATGATTGATTGATTGATTTATTTTGGTGACATGTCAACAAAGATACAGGGGACAGACAATCACCGAGGATAAAAACACAATAAAGCCTGACTATAAAAAGCACTGGCTTGTTTCCATTGCGGTCCTCAATATTATAATTGTCAATCAATAGTATGCTTTGCTTTGTTTTCCAGCTGTGTCTGAGCTTTTGTTTTGTTTGTATGTTGTTAAAATCTGTCTTCAAACTGCAAAAGAGAAGAAAAAAAAAGGCCCAATTTTTTTTCGGCGGCGACCTTTGCCAAGCTCACCATATATATATATATATATATATATATGCATATAGCCTATATATATATATATATGCATATAGCCTATATATATATATATATATATATATATATATATATATATATATATATATATATATATGCATATAGTCTATATATATATATATATATATATATATATACACACACGTTTTAAGAAATTGTAATCGGTGGTGTGAGTTGAGTCCCCTCCCTCCCCTTCCCCCGATATGTGAAGCATTTTGAGTATCAAGAACATCGCTATATAAATGCAATCAATTATTTTTATTATTACTAGAAATATAGCGTGCCTCATTTCCAGTATTTCCAGCGCACACAGCTCGCGTCTGCTCGTCTGGCAGCACTAATTTCTAACTCGTTGGTTCACCCTCCCGGATGTGTATGTTCTCATGAGTAAAGAGTCAGTTGATCAACCAAACTCGCTGTGTTCCTTTAATGTGTGTGATTATTGTTTCATTTTTTACCTTCAATATGTGGACGGCTGATAATAAAGACTATTGGTATAGCAATTTTTCTTGAGCTTATGAAGTCAGCCGACCAGCTCTAGCTCAGGATTGAAATAGATTGGACATCCATGAGGAGAAGGGCAAAGACGGATTAAAAATGAAGTGACATATAGGACTGGAAAAGAGGATGAGCTGATGGACGGAGTAGAGAAGGATATTAGACTGACCTGAGCTTTGAACACACTATGTGGGCCATCATATGTGCCTGTTTGTGTGTGTGTGTGTGTGTGTGTGTGTGTGTGTGTGTGTGTGTGTGTGTGTGTGTGTGTGTGTGTGCGCGTGCGTGCGTGTGAATAGCCTATGTGTGGTTGAGCAAGAGTCCTCATAAAAAGAGTGTGTTGTGGTGAATTCAAAGGGCAGAGGTAGGACATAAAATGTTTTTATGTTTTATATTCATTTTATGCATTTGTAACCACATTCATACCTTCATACTTATACATTGTATTACTTATCTTTAACACATTAAGTATTTTATAATACATTTTATATTTACTCATTTGTAACATATTAATACAGTTTATACTTATTCTCACATTCAGTGTGTTGTGTGTATAATTCCTTATCATAAACTCAATAATTTACCCAGCCTAATCAGCTGACTTTTCACCCACTTCGGGTTTTCCATATAAGTTACAATAAAACAGCCAAGAGACTGCCAAACCATCCTTCTAATTATCCTCACATGCTGCTAGGACCCGAGGGTCTTTCTCCTCACTCTGTATCTGATATTGTCTGACTCATTGGCCTTATTGAGATCTTATTAGAATCATGTGCTCAGCCAGATCTGATGTCATGTTGTATAGGTCTGTATCCCTATTGACTCATTGTGTAAGCCACTGTATTGCCAGTGTCAAAGAAGACATGTATTGGGTGAACCCTTGACCGGGTGGACTTCCCCTGGTTCTGTATCGGATGTATTCATTATTTGGTCATTGTAGGCTCTTTATTGAAATCATGTGCTCTGCCTGCCTGGCGACTGCTGACTCTTGAATATTCTTGTGCTGTCCATTAATTGCATTATTCCATGTGCATTGCGGTATTGTAATGTTTTGCCATAAAGAGCCGGCCCCGGCTCCAGTCACTTGCCTTTTCCCTCGTACACAGACGCAGTCTGAGTCCAGCAAAGACTTTTTTTTACTTTTTATTCAGTTGAGTGAAGACATCCATATTTTTTCCGTGACAGACGGCAAATTCCATATAGCCTACAAATATAGATGGATTTATTTATTTAGTTATTTATTTTTTCCATATAAAAGTCCAATCATCCACATCTGCTTCCTTGATAAGTATGTACTTCACAGAGAGATCATGCCCACTTTGTCATCTATATGTGTGGTGACCTGGTAAAATCCTTCACATGTCGGTGCTACACATGAGAATGGGCGTTTCGGCCTTAAATACCAGCCTAAAGCGACGGGCGTTCATTTTGCGGTTAACGCTTTTAAAAACCAGGCCTTATTCAGCACATCCGTGGTGACACAGCGCGAGGATTCCCCCTCTCTCCTCTCATCAACAGCGCTGTGCTGGAGACAATTCTTCCATGTCCCAAAAGACAGTTTTGACAGTTTGAGCCTGTCAGCCGGCAAAACAAACAGTTTTATTAGCGAACGTGTATTGTCGATGCGGTGTGAGCTCCTTTCCAAAGCAAATCTCAGTGTCTGCATGCAGACTTCTCCCTCTCTCTCTCTCCCTCTCTCTCTCTCTCTCTCTCTCTCCCCCTCTCTTGCTCTCTCTCACTCTCAGGCTTTTCTGACCGGACTGGAGTCCCTCCATGGAATCGGAGCTTGAAAGGGAAGAATGTGATTGGTTTACTGGAGATCACCAATGACCACAGTTGTTCAAGATTCAAGATTCAAGAGTTTTATTGTCACTCCCTAGTACAAGTATCACGTGTGAAATTCTGTGCTGTAGACGTTACAACATAGTGCAAAATAAGAGGGCATATAGGTGCAGGAAAACAAGGGAAGCAACAAGCAATAACAGTAAAGCAATAGAAACAAGCCAGAAACAGTGACATTCACAAATAGCATAGACATAATTTAAACATAATTAAACATTCTGTTTGCACAGGTGCAAATAACATAGACATACTTAAACATAGGCAGCTGCAGTACAGCGTAGAACGCGTTGAGTTTATTTGTGTATGTGTCGCGAGTGGAACTATGGCTTATAGACTTTGAGAGATTGGGCTCCTGCAGCCAGAAACATTTTTTGGTGTGTGGTGTATATTATTGTCCAGGGGGGCACTGTATTCTCTCGCTGACTTGCTTCTCAGGTGATCCGCCCCCTGCCCCGGGACGCGAGTGATCAGCCTGCCCTTATAAGGAGGACGCCGACCGTCCAGGGGGGAAGACAAAACCCAGGGAGAAGAAGACGACGGGGAGAGCAGACTGGAGGAGCTGGCCTATCGAGATGAAACCCACACACAACGCTCGCTAAGCCCGCCACAAAGGGACGGTCTGACCTATTCTCACTCAGTGAGTGTGTGTGGCGTGTCTTGGACGCGACTATGTTGATGAGTATTCCTGCTTCTGTGTCTCTTAAGTGAACGTGAGGAGCCGGCCGGACCAGATCGACGCCGATCTACTGCTGTGCTGAGACTGCTGAGCTGCTCTACAGGACGACCAGACACCCATACACAACGCTCGCTAATCCCGCCACAAAGGGACGGTCTGACCTATACCTCCGTGAGTGTGTGGCGTGTCATGGGCGCAACTTGTTGCTGAGTGTTCCCTGCTCTGTGTTTTAAAGTGATTCTGATCTACGCTGGTGTTGCCGACGGTCCCCCGCCAGAGTGTTGGATCCCTGCCTGCTTGCTGTCCTCCGTCTGCCCGCTGCCTGCTTGCTCTCTGCCCGCCTGTTACCTGTGGCCGTGTGGACGTCCTCCGCCTCGACCCCCGCCGCCATCGCGCCCGGGCCTGCTCGTCTGCCCGCTGCCTGCTTGTTGTCCCCCGCCCGCCTGTTACTGGTGGCCGTGTGGACGTTCTCCGCCTCGACCCCCGCCGCCATCGCGCCCGGGCCTGCTCGTCTGCCCGCCGTCGCTCCAGCCGGCTGAGCTGGGATCCATTGTTGGGGGCTATATCCAGTCTGCCTACTATGCGCTGATAAGTACTCTTACCACTTATATTATCCCAACTCACCGAAGGAACAGGGTGAACGTCAATTGTGAGTTGGGACGGACATTTTAACTCCTTTTCTCTTTTTGTTGTTCGTTTTATTTTCTCCTTCTGCTCAACACTACTAATGTAGCTCGCGCTCATTATAGGTCACGTGACACTGCAACTCAATATCTATGGGATTGCCCGTCCTAAGATCGCCCTCTGTTAATGCTGTGTCCAGTTTGCTGTGCTGTTTGAAGTGGTCTTTTGCAGTTGCCTGCCATAATATAACAGGGTGAAATAATATTCTTATGCAGTGTGTCTGCCGTAATATATTGGTGTGCAGTGGTATTCAGATGAAATGTCTGTCTTTGCAGTGGAGTGTGCAATGTTAATTCCTGTTGCTGGGAATCTGTGTGCTGTGCTGTGTTGGATCTGTTCATGACGCACGTCCTCAGAGGGCCTAAATCGACCAGGAAAGCTAACCTAGATATTTGAAACTGCAAGTGCCTATGTGATTTGATAATTTGCTGCGATAGATTATTTTTGTATTTTATCTGTTGAATAAAACATTGTATATTTTTGTACCGTAACTACACTGGTTGTTGTGATTCTTTGAGGTCCAGGAGATTTTATAGTTGCAATAGGTGACACTTTTTGGCGTTAGTCGGCAGGACTGGACTTTCAAAAAATCACAACAATGTCAACGGATGGGCAATCCCAGAGTGGGCCTAGCCAACTCGGTGAAGCAGAGACTAGTCAAACAAATAATAGTGGCGGACAAACGATGAATGCTGTTATGATGCCTTGGTTTATGAGTGCGTCATGGGTACCGAAATTCACAGGAGAAGGGGCGGGAGTTGAATTTAACAAATGGCGGGCCAAAGTAGACTCATATTTAGGGGCACAAGGCCTTAGTTCACGACAGTCTGTTGATTTTGTTTTGGATGCACTAGAAGGGCGGGCTCATAGACAAATGATGTTGCTATCCCCCACTAGTAGACGGTCAGAAGTGACTATTCTGGATGAACTGACAAGACTCTATGGAGACCGTAGAACCCCAGCAGGGTTGCGGTCAGAGTTTTTTGACTGCAAACAAGAGACTGGAGAGGGAGTGGAAGCTTTTGTCCTCCGTTTGTCTGAGTTCTTTTCCAGATGGCAGAGGACCGACCCACACTCACAGAAATAATCATGGTGTAGTTAATTATTAGTTATTTGCATCTATTAGATTTTATTCAAATAATCATAATCATAAAATGTATGTATTCAAAATCCCTAGAATCTAAATAAATCTGTTTTTTCTGAGATTAATTAAACTGAATCAGTTAAAAATTATGAATATGGTTTAAATATGGCTAGCTGTAATTCAAATAGTTAAAATATAGGCATTTGGTTTAGATATGCATTCATTCGAATCTTTTAACATTTATGAATATGGTTCAAATATGGCTAGCTGTGATTCAAATAGCTAGAATCTAGTCATTTTGGATACATTTTCAGAAGTGTAAATTGTCCAGAGGTGGCAGTAATGCCCCACCTGCCATACAACTCAAGAGAAGAAGAAGAAGAACAGAGGCGGAAATGACATCAGAGTTCTCTCTTCCTGTCTTTTCCTTTTCCTGTCTGCCATTGGTGGATGTCCATGAGCCATGCCATGTTGCCAGTAAGATCTTTAACCATCCTGTTTAATTAGCCACTTATCAGTGTGTCTACCATGTTTTACTAGTACAGATTGTGTTGTATAACACTAATATGAATATATTTTAAGTCATTTGTTAGGGGATGGTTTGTTTAAACTGAGCAGACAAAAGCCTGTTAGCGATCGCGATGCTAACGTTAGCATGCTAGCATTTACTCAAGCCAGGTTTTGAGAAAAAACATTACCCTGCATGGAATTTAAGTTAGCTAAAATTTGGTTATTGACAATCCTATTTACTCAGCCCCTTATCAGTGTGTCTACCATGTTTTACTAGTACAGATGGTGTTGTATTATATTTTGATGATCAAGTCATGTGTTAGGGGATGGTTTGTTTCAACTGTGCAGACAAAAGCCTGTTAGCGATCGCGATGCTAACGTTAGCATGCTAGCATTTAACCAAGCCAGGTTTTGAGAAAAACATACCCTGCATGGAATTTAAGTTAGCTAAAATGTGTTATTGACAATCTTGGTGTGCTGTCTAATCACTAGACCATCTTGGCAAGTTGGCAGCCAACTTGGTAACAGCCAGAAGCTAGCAGCTATCTCAATAATTATGAAAACAACAGTATTTTGTCAGCTAGCAGCTAGTCTGGTCAGTGGATGATGTCTAATAAGCATATAGATTCAGAATAATACTGTAGCCTATCTGCCCAAGGAGGTTAGTGATTTCAGACTGTCACTGTCACTGTCAGTATTTCACCTTCAGCATTAATATGACCAATGAGCTGCATTAAGCCATACTAGGAAATGCATGTCACATCATAATACATTGAATTGAATTAAAATTAATTATAGCATATCTGAGATTGATAATATTTATGACATACTTATTTTATGTTTCTTTGCATGTGGCTATCCTACTGTAATGATCAGGTGGGCCTACTGTCCTGGGTTTTTGTGTATTTATAATTACTGTAACATCATTTCAAGCTAAAGCCAGTCAGTGTTTTAGCAGGACTTGGCTAAAAACAGACGTAGCTCTTGGTTCTTTCTTAACTATAATGGATAATGTAGAAATAAATTCTGAGTATGACCGTGAAATAAAGTATTATAATTCAATGACAAATTACCCTAACCCAAATAAGCTGCATTAAGCCATTCTAGTAGCACAATACATGTCAGGGCAGCACGGTGGTGCAGTGGTAGCACTGTCGCCTCATAGCAAGAAGGTCCTAGGTTTGATTTCTACTTGGGACGCTGAGGGTGTGTCCCCATCACTGTCCTCACTGCCTACTGCCCAGGTGCGGCTTGTCAAAAGGGCCTTTCTGTGCAGAGTTTGCATGTTCGGCCCATGCCCCCTTGTTTCCTCCAGATAGGAACCCTAAACCCTAAAAAACATGCCCCCCCCCCCCCCCCCCCCCCCCCCCCCCCCCCCCCCAAAAAAAAATAAAAGTGCATCATAATACATTAAATTGAATTAAACTTAACTGTACCATATCTGAGATTGATTGAATCATATTGAATTAGTGCTATATTGTTCTGTATCAAATCATTACAACCTTTTTATTTATTGTATTGCAGACCATTTATCGAGATGCATATCATATCATCTGAGAGGGAAAGATAATAAGATTGTCACCAAGATGAGTCACCAGCCGCCACTGGAGAATATATTGTCTCACACTAATATCAATCTATTGATGATCAAATCATGCCATCGACATGCACCACGGCCACTATTGTCATTTTCATTAAGCAAAAGAATGTCACACAATTACAGAATTCGATGGTCAATGCATTTTGTTTTGTTTCTAACTGGTACAATTTGTCTTTTACAGATAGCTACTTCTCAGCATCTCATTGCATATGTCGGCGTGCTGGGGCAACCTCTTATCTTGTAAGTATCTAGGCTACACATACATTCTACACCAGGGGTCAAACTCAAATTACCTGGGGGCCGCTGAGTGTCCAGTCTTGTCACAAGGGGGCCACTTCAAGTATTAAAAAAGAAAAGAAAAATGCAAAACAATTTATTTGTTTATTTGAGCGACTTTGTTTTAATTTTTTAGGGACAATGCACATTACTAAATTAGGCAGTGTTAATTTTCAACTGGACCCTTTGTCCTGCACCTACAATTTTAACTGGATGTGCACGCTCTACTCTCTTTTGTACTTTTTAATTTTCAACTGTCCCTTGGAACTCCAGTTAGAATTAGAACTGATCATAAATGTCACTTGACAGCTCAGTAATCCTCTCTGCCACTGTGTTGGCTGAAAGGCTGATGTTGCTGAAGTGACTCTTTTTCTCTGGACGATATTTGCAACGTGCAGCATGCAGTCTTTTAGAAACGTGCCTTCAGTAAACGGCTTCCCCGCTTTGCCGATCATCTCGCTCACCACGTAACTTACTTCAACTGCTGCTTCAGCCTCCTTTCTCCCTTCTGGAAGAGATGTTGTATTGACAGCTCTTTCTTTAGCTGTGCAAAGCGTTTGTCCCTCTCATCTCCCTGGTATTTTGCATATACTTATGACAAATATGTCAGTTTAAAAAAAATCGCACCGTCAAAACGCCTGGTTCGATCACTGTGTATCCCCAGGGGTGGACTCGACACAAACTGCTGGCGGTTTCCAGCACAAAGAGTTCAAAAACCGCCAAAATGCACACAAAACAGCCCAAGGAACTGCACATCTATGGAAATTAATCTGGCAACCCTGGTGTGAAGTGCGACTCGTCTGCATGAAGGCAGCTGATTTCACAATAACTTGATATCAACTGGCGGGCCGTATGAAATAGTTTTAGGGGCCATGTCTGGCCCGGCGTCGTGAGTTTGAGACCCCTGTTCTACACAATACACCAGATCGGCAATACGACATTTTGTAGGCGGCTGCTGGCGGCACATGTTCCCTCCTTCTTTCAGGGGGAAAACACAAGCCTCCCCGTTGACCTCAATGTAAAATAGCACTACAATTTTTTTTTATAGAAAAATAATCATTTATTAATGACCCCAAAACACCATGACATGATATATTACAACTGGGTCGGACGCACAATGCGCAAGATACATCGGAAGTATTACTTTGACCCATCTAAAATCATGACCCGTCTCTGACCTAGTTCGCCTGTTGCTAATTTAGGGGCCCTTAACACGAGGACAGTTTCTGAAAGAAACGACACAATAGCGTTTCCTTCACACCTTTTCCTTCACACCATCTCCCTGTTTACATGAGCGCTGTTGAATTTTTAAAACTCTTGGTTAAAATTCTTTGCCCATACAAGGACGCTTCTGCATGACGTAATTTCGTAATCGTCTTTCCGGCTTTTAAACACGGAAGTAGAGTCCGCCTTCCGCAGTCATTTAGACTTGCCAAAAAGCTTTTTTCAAGCTAAAAAAAAACCCAAACTGTTTTAAAGTTTTAATATTTGTCGGGTGAGAATGTAACATATATTGATTTTACATTGATGCCAGAAATAAATATGCTGCTACATGCTCTAAACTTTAAAGTTCATGAACATTTTATTTTTGAGTGAATTATCATCAATAATAGTCTTTATTTTTACTTGGCACATGCTTAAAACAACTTGAAGCTAAATTTAGAAGCTGATGATAGCTAAATCAGAGCGATTGAGTAATTGTGCGATATGATCCGATTAGTCGACTAATCCGTAAAACAATCTGTGACTAGTCGACTATCAAAAGAATCGTTTGTGGCAGCCTTAATATACATATCCCAGCAGCCATATAATGTAGTTAACTACTGTGTTCTGTCCCACATTCAACTTTAAAAAAAATCTGTATACATGTGAAGTAAAAAAACAAAGTAGTGTCTTCCTTGATGTCACTGTAACACTACTTTTCATTATGTCAGGTCAAAGGCTGCTGTGAAAGAAGTGCTGCCTCCTCGCAAGTCCTCACGTCATCACCCTGAACCCCGAGGATTACCAACCAATGAACATGTAAGTGTCTTGACAGCAATGGCTGACTTAAATTTATTATGCACCAATAACATTCTTTCTTTCACTAAACTGAAAAGTATTGGCCTATGAACTAAATTGACCCATTACCGTACTTTAAATAAATAACAATACAATTTAATTTTTACATTGTATACTAAAGTATATATATGTGTATATATATATATATGTGTGTGTGTGGTATATATGTGTGTGTGTGTATGTATATATTGACCATATATATGTATATATATATATAATGTTTCACTTCATGTTCATGAATGCCTCTCCATTCCTCAGGTTTAGCATAATTTTCTTTCTTTCTTCCTAATTTTTCTTTATCCCTCACATGAAGGAGCCTCCCGGCCCTCTGCCCATGGTTCCAGGGAACATGGACGAGGGCAGTCAGATACCCCCACAGATGCTCTGCTCTGAGGTGGGAGTCAGTCTTCTACTTTGAGTTGTCAGCATTCTACTTTCAGTTGTGTGAGGTGGTGACTTTAAATCATTTTATTTTTCAGGCTTTTTGGATGTGGTCATAATTCAAGGTCACTGACCTCAACGTTTATCCCATTCTCGTGAATGCAATTTCTCAGGAGCGCCTTGAGGGGAATTCTTAAAATTTTGCACAAACTTCCACTTTGACTCAAGGATGAACTGAACAGATATTGGTGGTCAAAGGTTAAGGTCACTGTGATCTCATGTCTGTCCCATTCTTGTGAACGCTCTATCTCAGGAATGCCTGCAGGGAATTATATTACATCTGGCACAAACATCCACTTGGACTAATGGATGAACTGGTTAGATTTTAGTGATCAAAGGCCAATGTCACTGTGACCTCACAAAACACAATTTTGGCCATAACTCAATATTTTGTATGTTAATTATGGCAAAATGGTCTATTATGAAGTAATAACATGTTATATCCACAGGTGTAATGGTCAACTTCACTTTGACAATGTTTTGCTTACCACTGTAGCTGGGAAAAATTATCTTGGGTCATTCTACAAAGACTGGAAATGGGGTCACCTTTGCAGACACCAAAATCCTTTAAGTTGACCTAATAATCACATTAGTCCACCCTGTTCACTTCCTCTTCCTGGATGACAGCCAGGACAGGGAGTGTGGCGTCCTGTTCCTCTGGTAGCTCATTAGTTTAGCTTATATTGAGCTTCAGGTGATGTGACAAGGCTCTATATTAGTCCTGTGTACTCCTCTAAGTGAAACGGCATGTTTCTCGCTGCACATTATTCACTGGTTTCAGGTAAAAGTCAATGGAGGGATAAAACCATGAGGCGGGTAATTCAAGTTATTGTCAGATTGGATATTGACCATAGTTCCATGACTGTATTGTAGGTAGAGATAACTATAATTTTACATTATCTGATTGTGTTCACTTCTTGCAAATTAAATAATGGTTGAAGTTTAACAATTTGCTGGGGACCCCTTGGAATGCCCTCAAGGATCCCCGGACCCCACACTGAGAACCACTGTTCTAAACTGTTGAGTGCTCTAATCAGTTTTTTAATGTTTCGTTTTTTTTATGTGAGGTTCTGACAAATTCCTTTTGTCCATTATTTTGTATTTGAATGATTCTATATCTGTAATGTCACTTTTCTGACATAACAGAACATTACAAAACATTCTGAATGTCACAATGTGACCAGCTTTGGGAGACAGCTCATTGTTATCTGTTTATCCTCCAGGAAATCCAATCTACAGAGGCGAAGGCGAACATCAAAGACACAACAATGGGCATCTACGCCATTCGGGTGAGGGGTGCAGGTCCTGGAGATGAGCAGTTTGCAGATGTTGGTGTTGTACTCGAAGGCGTGGAAGTTCTCCAGAACCTTCCAAGTGTCACCCATGGCTGCATGATGCTTTTTGGATTGATTTATGCACTGAACCTACAGTACCCACTGCCCCTTAAGTGCACATTTGAAGTGTTCCAGAAAATCCTGATGGGACTGGACCCCTCCAAGCTTTCCCCAAAGGTCCAAGCACTTAAAATCAAGATGCACAGTGATTGACTAATTGGCCTGATACACTGTCTCACCCTTAGATGTGTCATGGATTTGGGACATGCCTTTTTTGAGGGAGCGGACTGATTTATGCTCTGCATACTGCATATTTGAAGTGTCTGGACACAACTGACTATTGGACTCTCAATTTGAACACTTGTTTGGCATTTTGGATGCTGCATCTTGTTTCTCGCGCGAGACCAGTGCTTTCCTACAGAGCCGCCAGCTATTGGCCGTGATCGGCAAGCTGCGTGTTCACTGGACAGGTGATCAATGACGCCCGAAACAGTACTTTTTCATAAATTTTACTCTAAAACTTTTACTCTAAAAATGTGATTAAAATTCACCCCTCCCCGTACAGTTGTCATATGCTGTAAACTCTGGCATTTTAACATGGGGTGACTGGGACAGATTTGCTCTGCAGCCAGTCTCAAGTGACCATTTGAGCAACTGGCCTCGATGCTGCCCCCTCGCGTACAGACTTTTACTTAAAATTACTACTTAGAAGTCTAAATACTAAAAATTAAGAAGCTTTCTCTATGGAAAATGTGTGAAAGTGGTTGACCTGCTGTGAATATCAGTTACCAGTTACCTTCAATGTTCAACTTGTGTGTGAAAGGTATGTTTACATTTGTTTTATGTAACAAGCAGCGAAGTGTTATGGCACAGCTTTTCACCTGAGCCTTGTGACAAGTGTTTTGAATCGACAGTAAATGGAGAGCACTTTATAGGGCTTATTTTCTTTATTAAGATTTGTTTGTTGCCTACATGTGGAACATGTTTTGGATCCCAATTGCAAAATTGGATACCAGAAATGTAGCACTTTAGTAGCCTTGGGCCTCACATTTTGTTTACATTATGTATTTTCTTATTGGGATTTTCCCAGAGGCATTTTTTGTACAATTTGTTTTGTGCAACATGAGCAATTTACCCTGTGACAGAACAGTGCTCATGATTGATTTAACCATTTTACCTCCAGTGTTTCACATAATCGTTAAGCACAGTTCTTCAGCGACTATTGTATTCCTGCAGAAAGGGATGTTTACATTTGTTTTATGTAACAAGCAGCGAAGTGTTATGGCACAGCTTTTCACCTAAGCCTTGTGACACGTGTTTTGAATCTACAGTAAATGGAGAGCACTTTGCCTTTATAGGGCTTATTTTCTTTTTATTTGTTGCCTATGTGTGAAAAATGTTTTGGATCCCAATTGCAAAATTGGATACCAGGAATGCAGCACTTTATTAACCTTGGGCCTCACATTTTGTTTACATTTTTATGTATTTTCTTATTGGGATTTTCCCAGAGGCATTTTTTGTAAAAAAAATAATTGTGCATTTTACAGGGTCAATTTTGTATCCTTTTTGTAATGATTGTGGCAAATGGGTGTGGTAAATGTGTGGTAGCCTGCAAAAACCCTTCACATGACATTTTAAATTGATATTTTCAGAAATTAGAAACTCCCCTATATATTTTTGACTTTTTGAATGACCAAAAAAAGAACAAAAGTTATGAGTATTTTAATCTGTGATGTGTCTAAAAGTAAAACATGAGAAAAACGGCTTTAAACATTTTGTATTTTCTAGTGTCATTGCACCAAAACCATAAAAATGATTACTTTACCTTTTGTTTTATGAAAACAATTATTCACCATGCTGTACCATGATGTACTACAGCGAAAGTAACCAAATCACTCAATACCTACAAAACTCATTTCAACCTCCTTTGGCTCATTACCAACAATGTGCAACAGCGACGTGAAGGGTTTCTGCAGGCCACCACACAGTCTCATCGAACAAAGATGCCTGAATTGAATCAAAATCGTATCATTGTCTATCGCTGATGTGACAAAAGTTCTGACGTTAAACAGCACCTTCTGTTATGTCCTGTGCTATTGAAGCTTAAATAAATTGTTAAATATTTAAGGTGGTCTGACGGTTCTTTTTTGGGAAATTAGAAATATCAGGTTATACATTTAATATACATTTGGTATATTAATAGAAAGTACATACATTCTATGTATTTTGATTTATGATATATGATAAATATATCAACCTGCATTTTGTATTTAGGACAGATTATGTTTATGAAATACTATTACATAAATTCTATGTATTTTGATTTATGGTATATGATAAATATATCAACCTGCTTTTTGTATTTAGGACAGATTATGTTTATCAAATACTATTACATAAATCTTAGTTATACTTATTTCATTTATATTTGACTTATAGGCATATGCATTACATGAAGTGTATTAGTTTGTTTATATAAAATCTATGTAATCCAAATCCATACTCGCATTTACATAAAATCTATGTAATCCAAATGCAGAGGAACTTGTTAGGCACGTTTACATAAAATATATGTAATCCAAATTCATGTGAATTTGACATGCAATCAAATTACATAAATCTTAAAAGTACTGTTTAGTCATTTCTGTGAGTGCAGGCAATGCAGGGCCAAAGGATGAAGTCTTAAAGGCACAGTTCACCAAGGGCTTACGGGATGGCGCGCTCAAGTTGGAGTTGGAACGATATCTACGACGGGCTTCAGACGCCTCCTTTGATGCCCTGTGTGTGGAGGCCAAGGCTCTGGAAAATGAGGTAAACCGCAGAGAAGCGTGGGCCTGTCGCTCCTATATGGTGCCACCTACTATCGAGGCTCCCCAGGGAGCGACTGCACCCCCAGACTGGCAGCAGTTAAAAGAGACTTTAAGGGCGGAATTAAAACAGGAGATAAAAGACCAAGTAGCCATGCTAGGAAAAACCCTAGCCCAAGAAATCTGTGCTCAATTACCATCTATGTCGCCAGCCCCCGCTCCTCAGGCGAGCCTACCGTTCAGATACAGACCCCCAGCCACTAGAGGCGAGCAGTCCTTTCAGTGGGACGAACAGGGCCGGCCCATCTGTCGGGACTGTGGTGAGGCCGGACACGTCCAGCGCTACTGCTCCAGACGACGAGCCAATCCTACGGGTTTTCATGCTCGCCGGCCGCTGCAGGGCGAGTGACCGGTGGCGAGGAGACCCCAGGTGTCCCAGACAAGCCCTCTTTTATTGGCCAGTGCCCGGAAGTGGAGATGGTGGTGAGCGGGGTAAAAGTGCCCTTCGTTTTAGACACTGGTTCACAAGTAACATTGTTAAGTTATTCCCTCTTCCAGCGCTGCTTTGGAGAGAACCAGATGAAGGACCCCTCTGAGGTCCCCTGGCTCACACTCAAGGCGGCCAATGGTCTTCAAATTCCCTACATTGGATACGCAGTTCTGGACTTTACGACGGGGGGGCTTGAGGTAACTAAGAAAGGAGTATTGATTGTTAAAGATGATTGCATGAGCACTAGGCATGGACTACTTGGAATGAATGTGATCTCAGAAGTTTGGCAGTTTGTCTCCCACAGTAGTCACCCAGGGGTAGCCGCATTCACCTCTACATGGCCGAGGGTGGCTCAGAAGGCGTGGGTCAAAGCGTTTGCCATCTGCAGGGGGGCCCGGGTGGGGGTTTCCCAGGACCAAGTCCCCAGCACCGCCAAGCTGCCCCGTAGAGTTTCCATCACAGTGCCCGCTGCTACGGAGATGATCGTTTGGGCCAACGTCCCCCCCTGTTTGAGTGCTAGGCAAGGCCCTGTACTCATAGAGAACCTTGCCGCTGATTCTCACCGGGAAGGGTGCGATTGGCGGGTGGCGCGGACATTGAGCCTAGTACAAGGGGGTAAGGTTCCCCTTCGTATTTGTAACCCCAATGCCTTCCCTGTTCAACTTCCCCCCAGGCGGGCGCTTGCTGTCGTGACCCCAATGGATTCTGGGGACATTGACAGGAAAACTGAATTAACTCTGGCCCACACTGCCCCCGACGTGGTGGAGGTGGACGTGCGGTCGGTGCAGACAGAGGCCCCCGCCGACCGGCCACCTTGGGAGCCCAAATGTGAAGGACTTACAGTAGAGCAGTCAACTGGGTTCTCAGCTATGCTATCTAGGTGGCAAAATGTCTTCGCAGCGGATGAAGAGGACTTCGGCTGTACCGGGCTCGTCCAACATCGGATCCACACTGGAGCTGCACCCCCCAGTCGAGAGAGGTACCGGCCGGTGCCCCCTACGTTATATCCAGAACTTCGTAGCCTTCTACAAGGTATGTTGACTAATGGGGTGGTGCAGGAGAGCTCGAGCCCTTGGGCGGCTCCAGTGGTTCTAGTGAAGAAGAAAGACGGATCATGGAGATTTTGTGTCGACTACCGCAAGCTGAATGCTGTTACTCATAAAGACTCTTTTCCCTTACCCAGGATAGAGGAGTCTTTGACGGGGCTGCAGCGGGCAGAGTGGTATTCCACCCTGGATTTAGCATGTGGTTATTGGCAGGTTGAGGTGGCCCCTGCTGATCGGGAGAAGACGGCGTTTGCCACACCTGTGGGCCTGTACGAGTTCACCAGGATGCCCTTTGGATTATGCAACGCCCCGGCAACTTTTCAAAGACTAATGCAGCGCTGTCTGGGCGATAAGGTACACGATCATCTATTGATCTACCTGGACGATTTGATTATATACTCTGCAGATTTTGAGACCCACCTTCACCACTTGGAACAAGTGTTTCAGCGCCTGCACAGCCATGGCCTCAAACTACAGCCCAAGAAGTGCCAGTTTTTCCGGCGGCAGGTAACCTACCTTGGGCATGTGGTGAGTGGGGAGGGTGTTGCGACTGACCCCAGTAAAACATCGGCTGTCCAGAATTGGCCCATTCCCCGTACCGTAAAAGAGGTGAAATCATTTTTGGGTTTTGCCGGTTACTACCGGAGGTTCATTCGAGCTTTCTCGAAAATAGCTATTCCGTTAAACCGACTCACGCATGGGACCAGCGGCAATAGCTCCGCCCCGGTTACCTGGCTCCCCGAATGCGACACTGCGTTTGAGCAGCTAAAATACGCGCTCCTCAATGCCCCAATCCTGGCCTATGCTGACTTCACCCGGCCCTTCAGACTGTATGTGGATGCCAGTCTGGAGGGTCTGGGTGCAGTGCTGTCCCAAGAGCAGGATGGCCAGGAGCGTGTCATTGCGTATGGGAGCCGCAGTCTCATTTCGACTGAGCGGAACGATCAAAACTATAGCTCGTTTAAGCTAGAATTGCTGGGGCTTAAATGGGCAGTGACGGAAAAGTTTAAGGACTATCTCTGGGGGGCTAACTTTACTGTATACACGGATAACAATCCCCTGGTCCATTTGGATACTGCTAAATTAGGGGCCGTTGAGCAGCGCTGGGCCGCCCAGCTTGCAAATTATACTTTTGATATTAAGTATCGTCCCGGTACCAGTAACCGTAATGCTGATTCATTGTCCAGGAACCCTGAAGTGGTTGCAGTGCAGCAGACCACTGGGGAGCTGAACAATGACCCCAGTAGTCCCACAGGAGGCGTGCTTGGCCGGTTGGACCTCGAGAGCAAGGCATGGCAATGCCAGGACCCAGATCTCAGCCTGCTAAGCTCTTGGGTCCGAACAGGTGAGCCGCCTAATCCTGACCTTAAACAGTCGTTCTCTCGTCAGTTGCGGCAGTTGCTAAACGAGTGGGATTGTTTGCGGTTGGTGGGTGGGGTGTTGTTTAGACAGCTAAGGGAGCCAGATACGGGCATATTGGGCGACCAACTTGTCCTCCCACAGTCTCATTCACAGGAGGTATGGGGGGCTTATCACCAAGCCTTGGGCCATGCTGGAGCGGAGAAGGTTTTGTCCGTCCTTCGGAGGAGATTTTTTTGGTCCGGTATGACAAGGGATGTAAACGTATGGACATCAGCCTGTTCTACATGTCTAGTAAGCAAAGCAGGCCCCAAGTTCCGAGCCCCACTACAATCAATTAAATGTAGCTACCCCTTTGAAGTGGTGGGGTTAGACTATCTTTCACTGGGACGGCCGGCTGATCAATTTCCCTACATCTTGGTAATTACTGATTTGTTCTCTCGCTATGCCCTGGCAGTGCCGACGCGAGACCAGACCGCTACGACTACTGTGAAGGCCCTGACGACGGCCCTGATTCAGCCGTTTGGTTGTCCTGAACGAATCCTGACAGATCAAGGGGCCGCCTTTGAATCCTCTCTCATGCGTCAACTATGTGACACATATGGCTGTAAGAAAGATCGGACTACCCCCTACCATCCCCAAGGTAACGGGTCCTGTGAACGTTTTAACCAGACCCTTCTGGGCTTATTGGGGTCTCTGGAGGTGGGCAGTCAAAGTCAATGGCCTGTTAAGCTCCCTGCTTTAGTGCAGGCATATAATAACTCTGTCCACTCTAGTACAGGCATGACCCCCCAGTTCGTCGTTTTTGGACGACATGCTCGCCTGCCGGTGGACCTGCTTCATGATGTCGGCCCCCCACAGCAGCGGGAGGCCTTGGAAGGATGGGCCTCCCAGCATCATCGTACGTTGTTGGCCGCTTATGCTCGAGTACAAGCCAACACCGCACGTCGTCAGGCTTGGGACCAGCGGAGGTACAACCGGTCCGCGAAGGACCTGCCCCTCCTGCCAGGAGAGAGGGTCTTATTGCGGAACTTCCGGAGGCGGGCCCAAGGTAAACTAGCCCCAAGATGGGTACCCTCCCCCTTTGTGGTAGTGTCCCAACCAAGGTGGGACAGCCAGTTTATGTTATCCGCCCAGAGGGTAAGGAGGGGCCCACTCGCACGTTACACCGTAATAACCTGCGGCCCTGCGGCTTAATGACTGAGCCCGCGGTTTCTGAGGAGTGCCCAGAGCGCCCCAAGCCGATTGCACCTGTCCCGTTTTTTCCTATACCAGGGATTCCTGTTATGTTCCCACCGCAGGGGGCTACCGCTGGTCCTGAATTGCCACCGAATCCGCCTACAAATGTGCCTCGCCTCCCTGCCTTTAACACCCCTGCCCCCTTTGACTTTACTGCTCGTGGCCCTGTCATGGTTGGAACACCTGTTGACATTATCCCTTCGGCCCCCGCGTCAGTTAGTCCCCCTTCTCCTGTAGTACCATCTAGTAGTGCCCCTATTAGGAGCCTGCCCGAGCTCCCTTCCGAAACGCATACTGAGTTGGCTTGCCCAGGTAGAGTGTCCGATGCTGAGTTGTCAATACCAGGGTGCGATCTGGGGGGGGCGCAAATGGAGGGGGTAGACCCTGCTACACCGGAGTCCCAACCCCGCCGATCCCAGCGTGATAACTTGGGAATACCTCCGCAACGTTACCGGTAGGCTGGTGGCCAGGGACGACCACCTAAAAACCCTGGGGAAAATGTCGCGAGTGGAACTATGGCTTATTGACTTTGAGAGATTGGGCTCCTGCAGCCAGAAACATTTTTTGGTGTGTGGTGTATATTATTGTCCAGGGGGGCACTGTATTCTCTCGCTGACTTGCTTCTCAGGTGATCCGCCCCCTGCCCCGGGACGCGAGTGATCAGCCTGCCCTTATAAGGAGGACGCCGACCGTCCAGGGGGGAAGACAAAACCCAGGAAGAAGAAGACGACGGGGAGAGCAGACTGGAGGAGCTGGCCTATCGAGATGAAACCCACACACAACGCTCGCTAAGCCCGCCACAAAGGGACGGTCTGACCTATTCTCACTCAGTGAGTGTGTGTGGCGTGTCTTGGACGCGACTATGTTGATGAGTATTCCTGCTTCTGTGTCTCTTAAGTGAACGTGAGGAGCCGGCCGGACCAGATCGACGCCGATCTACTGCTGTGCTGAGACTGCTGAGCTGCTCTACAGGACGACCAGACACCCATACACAACGCTCGCTAATCCCGCCACAAAGGGACGGTCTGACCTATACCTCCGTGAGTGTGTGGCGTGTCATGGGCGCAACTTGTTGCTGAGTGTTCCCTGCTCTGTGTTTTAAAGTGATTCTGATCTACGCTGGTGTTGCCGACGGTCCCCCGCCAGAGTGTTGGATCCCTGCCTGCTTGCTGTCCTCCGTCTGCCCGCTGCCTGCTTGCTCTCTGCCCACCTGTTACCTGTGGCCGTGTGGACGTCCTCCGCCTCGACCCCCGCCGCCATCGCGCCCGGGCCTGCTCGTCTGCCCGCTGCCTGCTTGTTGTCCCCCGCCCGCCTGTTACTGGTGGCCGTGTGGACGTTCTCCGCCTCGACCCCCGCCGCCATCGCGCCCGGGCCTGCTCGTATGCCCGCCGTCGCTCCAGCCGGCTGAGCTGGGATCCATTGTTGGGGGCTATATCCAGTCTGCCTACTATGCGCTGATAAGTACTCTTACCACTTATATTATCCCAACTCACCGAAGGAACAGGGTGAACGTCAATTGTGAGTTGGGACGGACATTTTAACTCCTTTTCTCTTTTTGTTGTTCGTTTTATTTTCTCCTTCTGCTCAACACTACTAATGTAGCTCGCGCTCATTATAGGTCACGTGACACTGCAACTCAATATCTATGGGATTGCCCGTCCTAAGATCGCCCTCTGTTAATGCTGTGTCCAGTTTGCTGTGCTGTTTGAAGTGGTCTTTTGCAGTTGCCTGCCATAATATAACAGGGTGAAATAATATTCTTATGCAGTGTGTCTGCCGTAATATATTGGTGTGCAGTGGTATTCAGATGAAATGTCTGTCTTTGCAGTGGAGTGTGCAATGTTAATTCCTGTTGCTGGGAATCTGTGTGCTGTGCTGTGTTGGATCTGTTCATGACGCACGTCCTCAGAGGGCCTAAATCGACCAGGAAAGCTAACCTAGATATTTGAAACTGCAAGTGCCTATGTGATTTGATAATTTGCTGCGATAGATTATTTTTGTATTTTATCTGTTGAATAAAACATTGTATATTTTTGTACCGTAACTACACTGGTTGTTGTGATTCTTTGAGGTCCAGGAGATTTTATAGTTGCAATAGGTGACATATGTTAACACATTCACTGCCAGCCGTTTTTTTTTTACTGTAGGTAGGTTCTGCTAGAGGGTTTTTTTGAGGATTCTGGCTCATCTTTCAAGACCCGAGGATTCTTTTCTGCTAAGATTTTGTGAACACACAATATCTCAAAAGAACTAATAGAATGTGTGCTTTCTCTGTCTAAAAGAGTTAGTTTGTAGAGTTAGTAGTTATGTAAGCATTAGCAGTTGAATACAGCATGGTTTCAGCGTCTGGAAAATTATTCTGAGATAAACGGCTTTTTGTGAAATTCGATAGAACAGTCACTTTAACCATTCATTTTTGGCATCAGTAAGACGTCAGACATCTAAACAATAGTTTTGAACAGTAATTTCCTCCATAACAGCAGGAAACACCCCTCTGCTTCAAACTCCTCCCTCCGTGTGTGTTCTTCTTGGCTGCAGCGGGCATGTCACAAGCTCGTTGCTGCTGCTGCTGTAACCTCGCGTCACCAGGCTCACTGCTTCTGCTGCTGCTGCCTGTCTGCTGGCGGCCGCTCGGCAAGTCTGGATATGGGCTCGCTCGTTTCTTGTGATTTCGGTTGAGAGCTTTGATGAAGCTTTTGCGATTCTGGTCTTATTTATGCTGCGTGTTTCAAAGTGTGTTCCACCCCTAATCTATTATGCAAATTTGCAATCCCGCACCGCCAGCAATCAGCGTGAAAACGAAAGCGTTTTCGCCATCCATTTTCATGAGAATGGCTTCCTCAAACTGCTTTTTGCTTGCCTTCCTCTAGTCTGGGAGAGCACTGTCGCCACTTAGTGGGTCCGTGGAATGGGTTGTACACGTTCGCTGGCTTCAATATTTTTATAGGAGACGTGGGGAGCGTTGATCCACGTCCCACCGTCAATTTTTTTTTTTTTTTTTTAAGCCGAGATATCTCGTCATTGGCAGTGAACCGTTGGATTGTGTAAGCGGAGATATCTCGTCAATGGCAGTGAACGTGTTAAGGAGTCTCGTGGCCTGCGGGAAGAAACTGTCCCTCAAGCGATTTGTGCGTGCTTTTGGGACCCTGTATCTCCTCCCTGAGGATAACCTCCCTGAGGGTAACCCCCTGAGGGTATCCTCCCTGAGGGCTGTTGTGGGGGTGGTGTGTGTCCTTGATGATCTTCAGGGACCTCCTGAGACACCGCTGGTTGTACAGTTCCTGCAGTTCTGGCAGCTCACATCCTGTTACGTGCTGGGCCGTGCGCCTCACTCTTCTTAGCGCCCTGCGGTCCATGGTGGTACAGTTCCCGTACCAGGTGGTGAAGCAGCCAGTCAGCAGGCTTTCAATGGTGCCTCTGTAGAAGTCCCTGAGGATTTTTGGCCTTAGCCCAAATTTCTTCAGGCGCCTGAGTCCGTGTAGTCGCTGTTGGGCCTTTTTGACAACAGTGGCGGTGTGGCTGGCCCATGTCAGGTCCTGGTGGATGTTGACTCCCAGGTAATTGAAGCTGTCCACCCTTTCCACCACTGTGCCATTGATGGTGATTGGGAGGTGTGCCCCCCCCCCCCTCCTGTAGTCCACAATGATCTCCTTGGTCTTGGAGACGTTTAGAGAGAGGTGGTTGTCCTGGCACCATTGTTCCAGGGCCTCCACCTCCTCTCTGTGAATAATTCTATGCTTAAAAAGGCATGGTTAAATGGTTAGCGCAGTGCATTCTGGCGTTTAGCGTCAAGGAAAGATTAGTGAATGCGTGTGACCACGCCCACTAATAGTGCTGTGCATGCCCACCCATAAACGCAAATTTAAGGCCAGGGGGAGAATAGAGCCTCATATCTCCAAAACACAGGCAACTATCCCAAAACAATCTAGATGGATAAATAGCACTACAGGTGAGAGGAAAAATATGTATTTTTGATTTTAGGGTGAGCTGTCCCTTTAAGCTCATCGACACACTCAACAAGTAGCATACTTCACTGTTCAGACCGACATTGTTAAGCTTGTCGACACACACTCAACAAGTAGCACACTTCACTGTTCAGACCAACATTGTTAAGCTTGTGAATTGTCCAAATAATGGATTCTGTTTCATTCAAACGCAAAGATATGCACGCACACACAAACACACACATTCTGTGTGTGTGTGACAGTGAAATGCATCCTATTGTCGTGCCAGAATATTGGCTGCGGGTATTCTGTCCGACTGCAGGAGAAATGGGATATTTTGAGGATGACGCAAATACAGACTTATTGAGTCGTATTTATTTGATTATACTGTGAGTGTCCCTGATGAACCCAGAGAATATGAACTGCTCAAATATTTCATCTGTGAAAAAGGACCCCTCCTCATACCAATTTCCTTTATGCAAATGTAGATGACATGTAGATTGAGCACACACACACACACACACACACACACACACACACACACACACACACACAGTGTTTGGGCGGTGTTGACATGTGTTGTATGGGTAATAAATGGGAACACCTCTCCGTCTCCCAGGGACAATGCTGATTATCACCATCTGTCAACCGCCAACAAAGAGCTAGGGCTACACAGGAGACGTGGGATGTGGAAAAACACACATGGATTGTCAAAGTGTGGGCCATTTAGTCATTGTTGGGCAAGTTGCTCAGCAAGTGTAATTAGTTAGGCTACTTATTACTGATTACTCCTTTTAAAAAGTAATCAAATTACTTGACTTATGACTCGGTTTCAAAAGTAATTAGATTACTCGTTACTTTGCTATATCACTTTCGCTACCCCCTTCGAAAAAGTGACGTACAGTACAAGCTGCTTAGCCCCTTCCAATTTATTGGAACAATGATTAACCTTACAGGTAGTCAACAATCAGCCAGACTGCAGACTTGTTTATTAATTTGCCTATAGCGGGCCTTCCCAAACTTTTCAACTTGGGACCCAAAAGATGAAATATGTGTCTCCCTGGGACCCAAACTCACAAAAAACATACGGTAACGAGTTGCCATGGCGACCAGTTGGCGAGCGACCCCCCACCGGTCCGCGACCCAAATTGAGGCCCGACCCATAGTTTGGGAATGACTGGCCTATTGATAGTATTCTGTTACTGTACATCACCACACGGCCATCTTGGTAGGAACATATCAGGTGATTGTAATCAATTAACAGGTCATTACATTACATTACATTACATTACGTCATTTGGCAGACGCTTTTATCCAAAGCGACTTACAATAACACATTTTTTTGTCAGCAATAGAGCAATCAACTATGGAGCACAGTCTATGACAACTACAACTTCTGAAGGAACAGTGGTACAAGTTTAGGTTAGTGGTACAAGGTTGGTTAGTTTTTTTTTTTTTTTTTTTTAAATAAGGAAAGAGAGAGAACGAAGTTAGATCAAGAAGGGCCCAGATGGAGCCTGAAATCAAGTGACACAACCAGCCAATGAGCTGTGTGTATTGTAGCGCCATATTGGTAGGAAAATGCGTGTGACATCATGGGAATACTATGAATAGGACAAAATACTAATCGTGTTCTGGCATCGCAGAAGTCTCACATAGGCAGACCTATCTCCACTCTTGGTTTTCCCGCTGTGCAGAGCTGTCATGTCGTTTTCACGCAAAGCATATTTTGGGCTTTTATAACAGCACATTTACCACAAAGAGATCCTAAAAATATGTATCACAATTAGAATGCGGCGGTTGTATGATGACTATTCCTTCGCTCTTCAGCTGTGACGCACGCACACCGACACACACAAACGCACACACACTGACGCACACAAACACACGCACACCGACACACACAAACGCCCACACACTGACACACAAATGCACACACAAACGCACGCACACCGACACACACAAACGCACACACACCGACACACACGAATGCACACACACCGACACACAAACGCACGCACACTGACACACACAAATGCACACACACGACACACACAAACACACACACAGATACACACAAACGCACGCACACTGACACACACAAACACCGACACATACAAACGCACACACACCGAAACACACAAACGCACACACACCAACCCACACAAACGCACACACACCGACCCACACAAAAGCACGCACACCGACACACAAACACACACACACAAACGCACACACACTGACACACACAAACAGACACACACAAACGCACACACACTGACACACAAACGCACACACACAAACGCACACACACAAACACCGACACACACAAATGCACATACACTGACACACACAAACGCACACACACCGACACACAAACGCACTGACACACACAAACGCACACTGACACACACAAACGCACATACACTGACACACACAAACGCACATACACTGACACACACAAACGCACAAACACTGACACACACAAACGCACATACACTGACACACACAAACGCGCACACATCGACACACAAACGCACACACACCGACACACAAACGCACGCACACCGACCCATACAAATGCACACACACACACCGACACACAAACGGACACACAGCGACACACAAACGCACGCACACCGACCCACACAAACGCACACACACCGACACATACAAACGCACACACACAAACGCACACACACCGACACACAAATGCACACACAACGACACACACAAACGCATACACTGACACACAAAAACGCACAAACACTGACACACACAAACGCACATACACTGACACACACAAACGCACACACACCAACACACAAACGCACACACACAGACACACAAACGCACGCACACCGACCCACACAAACGCACACACACCGACACACAAACGCACACACACCGACACACAAACGCACGCACACCGACCCATACAAACGCACACACACAAACGCACGCACACTGACACACACAAACGCACAAACACTGACACACACAAACGCACATACACTGACACACACAAACGCACACACACCGACACACAAACGCACATACACTGACACACAAACGCACACACACCGACACACAAACACACACACACCGACCCACACAAACGCACACACACCGACGCACACAAACGCACACACACAAACGCACACACACCGACACACAAATGCACACACACCGACACACACAAACGCACACACACAGACACACACAAACGCACACACACCGACACACACAAACGCACACAAACCGACACACACAAATGCACACACACCGACACACACAAATACACACACCGACACACACAAACGCACACACACCGACACAAACGCACGCATGTATAATTTATGTGGAGGCGCGAGAAGCATCTTGCTTTGGCACGATCTGCAACAGCCATTTCAGCAGCCGCCTTGGCCAACTATGTTTAGCTGTGAAATGTGAGAGCATCAGAGCTGTCGTCACAGCTATACGTTAATTCCATCTGGTTGCCTTCGCAACTTCCGTGATGGCTTTTGTCTGCACAGAGGCTCCGCTCAGCATTAACATACTGTGTACTGTATACGACGGGCCGCCTCTGATTGCAGAACAGTGCGTGCAATCCATTATTTGAATGTGATAGCATTGTGGGTATTGTCGCGTCGCTCTGGTGAAAATGTCAGCATTCCCACATCATCTCTGCTGTTTGAAAATGTGTTTTCATGCTTTTCATTATGCCCTCCTCCCCTACAAGAAAATATGTTTTCATGCTTTTCATTATGCCCTCCCCTACAAGAAAATATGTTTTCATGCTTTTCATTATGCCCTCCCCTACAAGAAAAGCCATTTCAGCTTGGTTGAAGCTTTTCCCCCCTCATGGCTGGGACCGTTCTACCATACCAGTGTGTCTGCAGCTTCAAACAAAATGTTCTACTCCCCAGTGAACAGGTTGCTTATGATTCAAACCTCAAAGAGCCTACAGTTGTTATTCAATTTGTTTGGCCCTTTTGCTGCGGTACTGCTGCACTGCCGTGGCAGCGGTAAGGGTTTCAGCGGGACTGCTGCACTGTCGTGGCAGCTGTAAAGGTTTCTGCGGGACTGCTGCACTGTCGTGGCAGCTGTAAAGGTTTCTGTGGGACTGCTGTACCGCCATGCAAGCTGTAAAGGTTTCTGCAGTACTGCTGCACTGCCATACAAGCTGTAAAGGTTTCTGTGGGACTGCCGCACTGCCATGCAAGTGTAACACTACTATCAGTTCAGAATGAGCACACCTCTCTGATTCAGTTAGAGAGAGTAGATCACCTCTATCTATGGACCAGGGTCACAGAAGCTCTAGGTCGCTCTTGGAGAAATGGGCACCAGGCAGCACACAGAACACGACACAGACTCAGCAGGTACGTTTTTAAAGATAACACAACATTTATTTACTTGTATTTCATTTATTTCTTATTCTTTCTTTCTTCAAGCATGTAATTTCAATAACAATATTGAAACACAATTCTTGTTTTCACTAAACTATTTCTCTTTCTTTCAGGTTTTGCATTCAACGACAGTGGGTCAACGACAGATGCAGACATCAGGTAAGTAACTTTCACTTTTATTTCTTATTTTATAAGAAACTATTTTGTTATTAGTCAGGCACTCATTAATTTTTGTTAATTCCTATGTTGATTTATTATAGTTCCATATAAATCCTATTTTAAAGTGCTTCTGACTCAACAAAGATACAGTCGTCGGTTATTATTATTTCGATTGGATTCGACCTTCAACCTAAAAAAAACAACCGTTCCTTCAATAGAACTCAATTACCCAGAAACAAAAAAAACAATGGAACAAGTTCCCTTCAGGAATTCCATAGTATTGCTCTGGTTGCATTACTGTGTATTTCAGCAAGTAATACACAGCTGTATATAAAAATAGAAAAAATTGTTTAACTGCTAAAGTTCAGGGTCTATTAAAGTACTTAGAAAACAAATCAATAACTCACGTTCAAATCAGGTGAGCACTATCAAATGCACACAGAGCAATACTCACAATGGACAATAGAAATAAATCACAATTATTATAAACAATTATCTAGATTCAGAACAACAAAAACATTCAACATGTGCTCTGTTCAGATCCACGAGATCAGTTCGACTCGGACAGTTATATCCTTTGAAGGGAAAAGTGCAAGGGGGATATTGTCTTCCCACTGTGATGGAAGCTCCGTGGGTTTGAATGTGTGGGGCAATGTGGGGCAATGGATACGATTGTCCTACCACTGTGTTAGAAACTCCATGAAATCCGTGGGGCAATAGATACGATTGTCCTACCACTTAGTTGACAAGGGATAATCTCTCCTTTCTCTCGATCCGGTTCAGGGCTTAGGCTCGCCACCCCAAGAACCAGCTGCACCTCTCTCCACGGGAAGCAAGCCGGGCTGGGGAATCCGGGGTGTGGTGGATTCAGACGCTGACAACAAGGACGGACAGGAAACGGGAACAAGGACCAAGAGGGAGGGGGAGGAGAGGGAGGGCCTGGCCTTGTACCCACAAAACCAAGAAAAGTGTCACTTAACGGATCAAATAAATGTTTTCTCTCCTGTGTGGACTCTAATGTGCAATGTGTAACCATTAAGCCAAATAAAACATTACATCAAATAAACAAATAAAATTGTCATCACTCCTTTAACCATCTGTCATGTCATTTTCTCTTTTCTTTTCCATTCAGCATCAAAATACATTTTCTATAGCAATTACATGAAACATAGTTTTACAGTATGGCTAACAGAATATACAAAGTGACATCAGTTCAAGTGCATTAATTTCAGTAACTCCATTTCCTTGACCTAAAAGCTACAGTATACTGTATAAAAAACGACTTTCAGACGGCAGCCCGTCTTTATTGTCACACAACACATGCACGGAGGGCCACAACACACACATGCTGACGGTGGCCGGTGAAATTTGTCCTCTGCATTTAACCCATCCTGGCTTTGTCCTTTCCTCCTGGGGCAGGCCAGGAGCAGTGGTCGCTTTTTCGTACAGCGCCCGGGGACCGACTTCGGATGTTGTCGTCACTGGTCGGATGACGATGACGATCTGATCTTCTGCATGTTTTTTTAGTGGCGGGGGGTTATATACGGAGGAACCCCCCTGAGGGAGCACGGGGAGAACATGCAAACTCCACACAGACAGAAAGGCCCTTACGACGAGATACCCCACCTGGGCAGTAGGTGGGGTATCTGTGGGGTATCTGTATCTGTACCTACAGGTACCTGGGGTACCTGTATCACCACTGGTGTGCATTAAACACACTGCAACAGCTACTAATAAGCTTAACACTAGCAGGCTTTACACTGCAGAAATAAACACTGATTGAGGTCATCAAAAGAATAACGCTACACGCGATGCATCATGGCTGCACTAGCATCCAGTAAAACCACCGGGTAACTCTCACCCATGTTAGCAGAGGGTTGCACGTTCAGCACGTTAATGTGCTAGCCACGGTAGCGTGGTGGATGCTAATCCGTGTTGCTAATGTTTGTAGCACTATTGCATCGAGTCAGCATGTTTTCAGTCTGCTAGCTTCATATTATCATTACAGCAAGCTGCAATAGCACTTTTTCATGTCGGGGGAAACTCACCAAGAATCTTCTTTTGGCAAATGGCAGCATGATGGTCACTACCACAGGTCGCTATTTAGCATCAGTGAATCTGGTCGGGGACAATAATTTTCTTTACTGACGGTTTCAGAGAGATACAGTTAATTATCGGTAAGCACACATATATTTTACTTACACGTGTCTCTGTGTTCTTTGTCTCTCAACACGTATTTCTGTTCTCCGGTGTCAACACGTCTTGTCTAATATTCGTCCAGGTAGGAAAAGGAAGCGCTCATCTCAGCTAGGCGGGCGGATGCTGCGTAGCGTCTGATGTGCTTTCAAAATAAGAGTCCTCCAACCAAATTCATCTTTTCACCTTCTGATGTGGTTTCAAAATAAGAGTCCTCCCATTACTTCTATTATATTCACTGTTTATATTATGTTATATTCACAGTATAATTTATTATGTTAAACATATTATACGGTTCTGGTAACCTGGGTTACACAAGCTGTAAAGGTTTCTGCAGTACTGCTGCACTGCCATGCAAGCTGTAAAGGTTTCTGTGGGACTGCTGCACTGCCATGCAAGCTGTAAAGGTTTCTGTGGGACTGCTGCACTGCCATGCAAGTTGTAAAGGTTTCTGCAGTACTGCTGCACTGCCATGCAAGCTGTAAAGGTTTCTGTGGGACTGCTGTACCGCCATGCAAGCTGTAAAGGTTTATGTGGGACTGCTGTACCGCCATGCAAGCTGTAAAGGTTTCTGCAGTACTGCTGCACTGCCATGCAAGCTGTAAAGGTTTCTGTGGGACTGCTGCACTGCCATGCAAGCTGTAAAGGTGTCTGCAGTACTGCTGCACTGCCATGCAAGCTGTAATGGTTTCTGTGGGACTGCTGCACTGCCATGCAAGCTGTAAAGGTTTCTGTGGGACTGCTGCACTGCCATGCAAGCTGTAATGGTTTCTGTGGGACTGCTGCACTGCCATGCAAGCTGTAAAGGTTTCTGTGGGACTGCTGCACTGCCATGCAAGCTGTAAAGGTTTCTGCAGTACTGCTGCACTGCCATGCAAGCTGTAAATGTTTCTGCAGTACTGCTGCACTGCCATGCAAGCTGTAAAGGTTTCTGCAGTACTGCTGCACTGCCATGCATGCTGTAAAGGTTTCTGTGGGACTGCTGTACCGCCATACCAGCTGTAAAGGTTTCTGCAGTACTGCTGCACTGCCATGCAAGCTGTAAAGGTTTCTGTGCTGCACTGCCATCCAAGCTGTAAAGGTTTGTGTGGGACTGCTGCACTGCCATGCAAGCTGTAAAGGTTTCTGCAGTACTGCTGCACTGCCATGCAAGCTGTAAAGGTTTCTGTGGGACTGATGTACCGCCGTGGAAGCTGTAAAGATTTCTGCGGTACTGCTGCACTGCCATGCAAGCTGTAAAGGTTTCTGCAGTACTGCTGCACTGCCATGCAAGCTGTAAAGGTTTCTGTGGGACTGCTGTACCGCCGTGGCAGCTGTAAAGGTTTCTGCGGGACTGCTGTGGGGGCTTTTGTTATTTAAATGTTTTCTTTGTTCTTTACAAAAGCCCCCCACTGTTGCCATGGCAGTGCAGCAGTACCGTGGATACCCAGCAGTAATGAGAAACAACTGTAATTAGAATGGAAATCACTTTAAAGATCCCATATTATTAATTTTCCATTCTTTTCTGTTCAAATCCACTGTGGCTCAGGATAAGCCTTCGTTCATAGGGGTGGCAAATGATCAACGATCCACCTGCATCATCCACAGTGAAAACACCGATATTAATCGCTATGACCGGCAAAAAAGAAATAAACATCATGCTTTTATTTTGGAATACACGCTACGTCTGCGACGTCTGTGCGTCACTGACCGTTCCTTCCCAAGCGCACGGCCTCTTTCATTTCCAAGTACAAGCAATGGCAATATGTATGGCAACATCTATTGGCAACATCAATTTTGATGCTTATTAACTCATTGAGTGCCAGCCACTTTTGGAGAACGGACGCTCCCAGTGCCAGAGTTTCAGAGCGTTTTCAGTGATTTCTCGAGGCCCACAGAATATTGTGTGATATTACTATGTAAACACCGAACACGCAAAAAGAACGATGAGACTCTCTTCTATCATCAGCAAAAACAGGTTTATTGATATCATTTTCCATTCTTTAGTTATCAGCCGGAGAAGATAGCTTGATTTAACCAAAAACAGCCGTTTTTTTCTAGAGGTCTAGAGATAATGAGCCTTTTGTGAAATTAAACATTTCAAGCACATCACTGACTCTGAAGCTAATATTTTCTGATGTAGTCACACCTCAAAAATAATTTCCTTCAATAAAACAGTGAAGGCCAGGGAATTTTGTTTGGCAGAATAATATTTTTTAGCTGCAACCAGCAGCGCTGGCCCCTGCGTGCGCTGCTGGTTGCAGCTTCTTGCTGGTCTTGATTTGCTGCTGGTGGGCATCGGATATTCTGGCTTGCGTTTGCCAATCCTGTCCTGCTGTCTGGGTCAGTGTTGTGTGCTGCTCTGCGTGCCCCCCCCCCCCCCCCTCAACTGCAAACCCCTCCTCCGTGGGAGTGTCTCTGGTGGCTTTCTGCTGCGTTTGCTGTGCACAGTGAAGGGTGCGCTACATCCAGCTTTTTTACAGCGTTCCGCGTGTGTTTGACACCGGCTCCCATGCTTCCAGTTGAGAATAATAACAACTCCACGGCTGATCATGTGGATGGGCTGTCGCAACGGACACGGAGGGGCTCAATTGTGGCAGCAGATTGGCTGCTGCAGGCACAGCTAACGTTATGCTTCATGCATATCGATGCATACGGATGCGATGCGATTTCCGTTTCCCCAACGACTTCTTCTTTGTTTTTTCCTCGCCTTTCTGTAATCTGGAGAGCACTGTCGCCACCTAAGGGTTCTGTAAAATAGGTTATACACATTCAATAGCTCCCATATTGTAAGAGGCTTAGATCCACGTCCCACCGTCAAAAAACGCAATTGACGAACATACTCGTCCTTGGCACTCTACGTTACTAAACCAATTGACGAACATACTCGTCCTTGGCACTCAATGAGTTAAAAAGAATAGATTATTTTTCATTTAAATGTCTACAGTAGCGGCCGGCCACTAGAGGGCGCCAGGGCGCCGCCCCACCTACTGTCCACCTGTCTATCCACATGAAAGAGGGGGAAATAAAACGTTATATATATATATATATATATATATATATATATATATTATTATTTTTTTGGCCCCGGTGCTGGTAATGCACCAGGGGCCTTACGTTCCCGCATGTCGCCAATATTATGCACGGTTTTAGGCGAGTAAATGACGGCCGGCCACTAGAGGGCGCCGCCGCCCCACTAAGATTTGCCGTCATACCTTCCTCACGGTATCAGCTGTTTCCCCAAAACAACGTGGCCAGGTCGCTTTGCAGAGTGCAGCTTACGCGGCCCCTCCCCCTTGCTGCATGCCAGACGCACAGTAGAGAGGAGCTGTGAGGAGCTGTCCCTGTGTGTTTACAACCGTGTGTGTGATATAGCAGGAGAACGCAAGGACCCCCCTGAACTTTCCCCCATCTAAAAACGTCGGCTGTATGGGAATATTTCGGCTATTGTAAAAATACAGATGGCCATAGCCTCAACGCGAGACTCATCCGAATGACTGATGAATCTCACGTTGAGCCTAGGATGGCCAGGGCTTAGATCTGCGTGAGCACGACCTGTCGTAATTTGTCAAATTCAAGGTACATTAAAACGTTGTCTTGCTTCAACATACATCGCATCGCATAAACCATTTCCACCCTCAGGTTTGAGGAGTAGCTAACATAAACGTCAGATAAATACTCTCTATAGGCTAACGTTACCTACTGAGGCAGCTATATGGCTAATTAGCTAGCTAACGCGGTCCATCGATATACAGTCTGGTAGACAGATAAAGCAGTGTGTTCCTTCTGTTTTACACAATGTTAGCCAGCCTGCCTGGTCTCTTCTCTGTATATCCTTACAACAGCTAAGAGAGGAGCTTGTGAAGATTGAACGAACATCCCCACAGTCAAAGCACTTCCCTGAGATATCTATATAAAAACGTTTATTGCTTTAATACCAAAAAATAAAACCTCCAGTGTCTGTAAGCTAACGCTAACGCGTTAGCGATTAGCTAATGGCTGGTTGTTGTGTACACTTGTGTAGGCCCCATGTTATGGTTAGACCCGGGAGTTAACATTATAAAACACATTTCCTGGCATATGCAGGCAGTTGGAAAACCTGGTAAGTTCTGAAAATATGTGTCTATTATTGTGTTATTCCAGCTATCGTTATCGGTTGTTAGGTTAGAGTAATATGAAGACGACAAAAACCGGCAAAACAGACAAGCGGTTAATGCTAGTCTGCTTCCATTAAAACCATTGTGTATTAAAATAAACGATAACGTAGCTGGAGTAACTAATAAAACACATTATTTTCTGAACTTACTTCAGTCCCCAACCAACTTCGCGCACCTTTCTCAAAACAATGTCCTTTTTATTGCGGTCCATTGATATACAGTCTGGTAGACAGGGGCGTCGCTAGCCCTGGGCTTCCGGGGCTAGAGCCCCGGATGTTTTTTTCCTAGCCCCTGAGTTTTTTTTTTTTTTTTTCAATAAACAAAGTCTGGCATTAATAATCAGTACATTATACAAAACAATCAGACTAAACATTTACAAAATTGGAACAGACAATCAAATAAACAACAAAATAAAATAAATAAAGCAAAATCATTAAGTCAGAGTTCTAAGCAGTTTTCTAAAAAAAACAAACAGAAAATATCAGTAGGCTATGCAGGACCAAATTATCAGTTACTATTGTCATAGTGTGTCATTACATAATGTTTCTGCTTCACTCCTCACCACCTCCTCTCCACACGAGCTCATCATCTCACTATGGAATTATTCAAACAAATGACATGCGCCAACATGCACAGCATCACAGTAGCTACAACTATGAAATTATCTTATGTTATTTAGTTGTTTAGTTGTGAAGATATTTTCTGAGATAAATGGGCCTTGATGCTCAAGGCCCATTTATCTCAGAAAATATCTCACACAGAATATTATTAACCATACAACCTACAACCTACAACGCTAGCATCAGCATGAAGCCACAGCCATCCACTCCAATGTCTATAGAAGCTAACGTTAGCATGACTGTCACAATAACAATGCCTTCACTTCACAGTTACATTAAACAAAACCACACATCACTGCTTCATTAAACCATTACAACAAACAATACGTTGTTCCCAATTCCAGCTAGGCGCTTTTGATTAGATAGAACCGTAGGTTGAAGAGCGACATGTGTTTTGCGACCGGCCGGTGAGCACACCTTACGTCAAGTAGCGTAGATATAACATCACTACGTCCGCTCTAAGTTTCAAAATAAAAGTACCATATGATACAAAAACGGCACCATCAGAATTTAGGTTTACAGGAAGCGTGTACCTTAATAAAATACCTTCACAGGAGTTACTGGGGGGGTTCGTACCATTGAGATATAATATTTAATAAAATAAAATATGTAAATTTGCTAAGTGGACTCCCGCCAGAACCCTATCAAGGACCTCTGGTGGTCCCTGGACCTCACTTTGAGACCCACTAATCTTGTTCTTCTGTATTCATCTCAAATGACTCACAACATGGGTATTTACTAGGGGTGTCACAATATATCGTCCCACGAAATTTCGCGATAGTAAAACGTCACGATATGTATCGTTGAGATGAAATCTCATATCGCCAAAAATATTTTTTTTCTTTTTTTTTTTTTTCCAAAAAATAGACTAAGAAACGTCTTTGTTTGTTGAAGTTCAATGTGTGGAAAGTAGTTCAGTTGAACAAGTCTCTGAAGAGACACATGAGAAGTTATACAGGAGAGAAACCATTCAATTGAGTTTCTGGCAAAACTGTTTACTTGACAGGAAAAACTGAAGATGCATAAAAAATAGATTAAGAAAAGTCTTGTTGTTTGAATTTGAAGAAAAACTGAAGATGCATAATGAGAATTTATACTGCTGAGAAACCTTTTAGTTCAAAGTAAATCTAAGTGACGGTGTAACTCATTCTATTTCAAGATAAGCCTTATCTCCAATCTCATGTTTTTTCTAGTTGTTATTGTAATAACAATTTCCCACAACAGCATGTTTTGTATTTGTGCATTTCAAATAAAATACTACTTTTCCAGTCATATATTGTCATTATTCAAGTTTAAAAAAATATTGTTAAAATCGTATCGTATCGTATCGTTATCGTGAACCCAGTATCGTTGTAGCGAAGCTTGTTGGCTTGCTGGAGGCAAAGCGTTTGGGCTTGCCTCGTGAAGTGTGCTGGATCGTGGATGAAGGCTCACGGGCTGTGACCGATCAGAATCACGGAGATGGAGGTAGGGACCGACTTGTCGGTCCTGGGACTCGGTTGAAATACCACTGGGATGACTGGGTGTAAGGCAATCAGGCACCAGGGCCTGGCCGGTTGGAAGATGGCCAGGATTCGATTCGGGTCCGGGTTTGGTCGCGGTGAAGGTAAACATTAGGAAAGAGGGAATCTCGGAGGAATCAAGCAGATCTCTCGGATGTGGTGAATCAAGCTGGAATCTCTTGGATGAGGTTAGTCAAGCATAGCGTCACAGGACACCTGGCTTATATGCTCGCGTTTCGGTGTATGACATCACGTCATTGGTGATGTCACAACGTTCTAGGGAGCTATGACATCATCGATGTTATGTCTGACATTGCCGATGACCTCACAGGTGAGCTCTATGCTATGACATCATCGGTGTCATTGTTGATGATGTCATCATCATTACGTCGTGGCGCGCCGGCTGGTGGGCATCGACTGCCCCAAGAACAGGCTTGACCGTGGGCCATTATGGGCCCTTTTCTACAGCCGCTCCCAGATTCCTGTGGGGAATCTGTATTCTTCCAGAAATGGCCGGAATGGCCCTCTAGTCCCACCTGGTATAGGCAGGGCTTGGTTGATTATTCTGGGAGTGAGGGGGGCTGTGGTCCGCCTGGCCACCGGCCGGGTCCGCGCGCCGTCGTCCAGTCCCGTACATCACAAGAGCCAAGATTTGGTGACTGTCCTCGTTGGCCAGGATGTGTGTGGGATCCTACTGCAGTAGCGAGCTGTAATGGCCTCTGGGGGCTGGAGCTTCCAGTTGACGAAACTCAGCGGCGTGAGGTCAGCGTGGGAGCCGCTCAGGAGCCAGGGGTCTATCCATCCTACCCATCCTACCCAGCTACTGCGGTAGTGAGGAGCCTCTGGTTCTGGTGGCTTGAGTTTCCAGTCGAGGAACCTCAGCGGCGTAGGGTCGGTGAGGAAGCAGTTTGTCTGCCCTCGTTGGAGGGAGGCCTCTGCCCCTAGTGTCCCGTTGGCCGCCCCGTGGAGCGCCGGTGTGGCATCCTCACTGAGGGCACCGAAGGTCGTACACTCCTCCGGCATCGGGGGAGCCGACCTGAGGCCACCGTAACTTGGCTTCAACTCCTCGCTCTTATCCGCAGTCGTGTGGAGTCGGGGTGTATTTGGCCAGCTGTCTGGGTTGAGAAGAGGGAAGGGGGATCCGCAACCCCGCCTGCTGGTGGTGAGTGCGGGAAGAGGCCTTCCCCACGCAGTGTCGACCACAACAGCTACCTGTGATTGCGGTGGGTCGTCCTCCCACTCTTCCCAGGGCTGCAGCAGCGTCTCAGGTAGGACTGGATCATCCCAGCCTGGCTCCCATTTCCATCGGTGCTGTATGAGCAGGATAAGGTGGATCCTCCCGAACTGATGGAGGGGCAAGTTCCTCGGGCAGGATTCCTGCTGCAGGGCGGTGATGGGGTAAGGTTGCTCGCCTAGACCAAGGTTCGGTTCCGTAAAGGCTCTCTTGGTGCAATAGGTCTGCTCTGGGCAACTTGCCGGCGAGACGATGAGGGAGACGGCCGCCCCGTGAAGCATCTGGGGCTCCTGCCTCGCCGTCCGCCAAGGCATGTCCGCTTGCTCCACTTGCTCGGACTTCTTGGCCTCCCTGGGGGTCTTGGCTGGAGTCGTCTCCGTGAGCCCGGGCAGGGCCAGGAGGTGAATTCTGGGAATAGGTAGTTGAGATGGCTGGTCCCGTCCTCTGGGGGGGTCCCAGCTCTCGACCTCGGCTATCCTGGGGTGGTTGATGCCGTCCGGCTGACTGTGCCCTGTGCTGTTGGTCTCGACGTTCCCCATGCCTCCCTGAGTCTGGTGTATCTCGGTGGCGGGCTTGGCCGCCCCGTTGCACTCTATGGTATGCTCAGGGTCGGCGACCTTTGTCGGCGGACGTGTCCTGGGTGCGGGCGTTGGTGGCATTGGCAATGGCCATTGCCTTTGTCTGGGCAGTGGAACAGGGGGTTCCCTAGCCTGGGTCATTGGCTCTGGAGCCACCGTGCTGACCTGACCCTGGGGTGAGGTGAGAGGCACAGGTGAAGTGGGTGGCGCCCTCCGGGTTGCTAACCCTGAGGCCGGTACGCACGCCTGTCCCTGGTCTTGGGGGGCGAGAGGCACAGGGGGAACTGCCGGGTCCCCGGCAAGTGGACGGGCGCGAGGCCGGGCCGCTACGTGCTCCTGCTCGACTTGCAGCCGGGCACGAAGCCGGGCCTCGTGGTGGGCCAGCTCAGCTTCCCGCAGGTGTCGGCTTCTCTCCAGGCGGCGGGTGATCCGCTCTTTAGCTTGGAGGGCCCCTGCCTGGACCTGCTGGGCTTCCTCTTCGGCCTGTTGGGCCTCTGCTTGGACCTCTGCTTGGAACCGTTGAGCCTCTGCTTGGGTCCATTGAGCCCCTGCTTGGAGCCATTGAGCCTCTGCTTGATTCCTCCGAGATTCCCTCTTTCCTAATGTTTACCTTCACCGCGACCAAACCCGGACCCGAATCGAATCCTGGCCATCTTCCAACCGGCCAGGCCCTGGTGCCTGATTGCCTTACACCCAGTCATCCCAGTGGTATTTCAACCGAGTCCCAGGACCGACAAGTCGGTCCCTACCTCCATCTCCGTGATTCTGATCGGTCACAGCCCGTGAGCCTTCATCCACGATCCAGCACACTTCACGAGGCAAGCCCAAACGCTTTGCCTCCAGCAAGCCAACAAGCTTCGCTACAATTTGGTCCTCCGAGCCGGATCGAAGACTTGCGACGCTCAGAGATGGAGCAGGAGTCAGGTGAGCTCGCCCTGGTCACGACATCTCGTCGACCAGAGGAGCAACCCTTCCCCCACCAGATCGATACTGGATACAGCCAAGTATCCAGCGTTCGGAGTAGTACTAAAGGGCGAGACCCCCTACACTCCGACCAGAAGATCCACCAGGGGCAGGAACTCATCCGCAGCCACCACCGACTCCCCGCTCAGGCAGCCCAGACAAGGGCCGAGTTCGAACATAAGATCGCGCGCAAAAGGGAGACCAACCGGGACATCACTGAATACTTCAAGGAGATGACACGATTGGCGACTGAGAACCTTCGCCGCCAACACGCGGAGGAGGAGGAAGCTCACGAGGAGTACGTTTGGCTGACAAAGCAAGCCAGAGAGGCCCAGCGGGCCCATAAACGGGTCCAAGAAGAGGCTCAACGGCTCCAAGCAGAGGCTCAATGGCTCCAAGCAGGGGCTCAATGGACCCAACCAGAGGCTCAACGGTTCCAAGCAGAGGTCCAAGCAGAGGCCCAACAGGCCGAAGAGGAAGCCCAGCAGGTCCAGGCAGGGGCCCTCCAAGCTAAAGAGCGGATCACCCGCCGCCTGGAGAGAAGCCGACACCTGCGGGAAGCTGAGCTGGCCCACCACGAGGCCCGGCTTCGTGCCCGGCTGCAAGTCGAGCAGGAGCACGTAGCGGCCCGGCCTCGCGCCCGTCCACTTGCCGGGGACCCGGCAGTTCCCCCTGTGCCTCTCGCCCCCCAAGACCAGGGACAGGCGTGCGTACCGGCCTCAGGGTTAGCAACCCGGAGGGCGCCACCCACTTCACCTGTGCCTCTCACCTCACCCCAGGGTCAGGTCAGCACGGCGGCCCCAGAGCCAACGACCCAGGCTAGGGAACCCCCTGTTCCACTGCCCAGACAAAGGCAATGGCCATTGCCAATGCCACCAACGCCCGCACCCAGGACACGTCCGCCGACAAAGGTCGCCGACCCTGAGCATACCATAGAGTGCAACGGGGCGGCCAAGCCCGCCACCGATATGCACCAGACTCAGGGAGGCATGGCGAACGTTGGGACCAACAGCACGGGGCACAGTCAGCCGGACGGCATCAACCACCCCAGGATAGCCGAGGTCGAGAGCTGGGACCCCCCCAGAGGACGGGACCAGCCATCTCAACTACCTATTCCCAGAATTCACCTCCTGGCCCTGCCCGGGCTCACGGAGACGACTCCAGCCAAGACCCCCAGGGAGGCCAAGAAGTCCGAGCAAGTGGAGCAAGCGGACATGCCTTGGCGGACGGCGAGGCAGGAGCCCCAGATGCTTCACGGGGCGGCCGTCTCCCTCATCGTCTCGCCGGCAAGTTGCCCAGAGCAAACCTATTGCACCAAGAGAGCCTTTACGGAACCGAACCTTGGTCTAGGTGAGCAACCTTACCCCATCACCGCCCTGCAGCAGGAATCCTGCCCGAGGAACTTGCCCCTCCATCAGTTCGGGAGGATCCACCTTATCCTGCTCATACAGCACCGATGGAAATGGGAGCCAGGCTGGGATGATCCAGTCCTACCTGAGACGCTGCTGCAGGCCTGGGAAGAGTGGGAGGACGACCCACCGCAATCACAGGTAGCTGTTGTGGTCGACACTGCGTGGGGAAGGCCTCTTCCCGCACTCACCACCAGCAGGCAGGGTTGCGGACCCCCCTTCCCTCTTCTCAACCCAGACAGCTGGCCAAAGACACCCCGACTCCACACGACTGCGGATAAGAGCGAGGAGTTGAAGCCGAGTTACGGTGGCCTCAGGTCGGCTCCCCCCATGCCGGAGGAGTGTACGACCTTCGGTGCCCTCAGTGAGGATGCCACACCGGCGCTCCACGGGGCGGCCAACGGGACACTAGGGGCAGAGGCCTCCCTCCAACGAGGGCAGACAAACTGCTTCCTCACCGACCCTACGCCGCTGAGGTTCCTCGACTGGAAACTCAAGCCACCAGAACCAGAGGCTCCTCACTACCGCAGTAGCTGGGTAGGATGGGTAGGATGGATAGACCCCTGGCTCCTGAGCGGCTCCCACGCTGACCTCACGCCGCTGAGTTTCGTCAACTGGAAGCTCCAGCCCCCAGAGGCCATTACAGCTCGCTACTGCAGTAGGATCCCACACACATCCTGGCCAACGAGGACAGTCACCAAGTCTTGGCTCTTGTGATGTACGGGACTGGACAACGGCGTGCGGCCGGTGGCCAGGCGGACCACAGCCCCCCTCACTCCCAGAATAATCAACCAAGCCCTGCCTATACCAGGCGGGACTAGAGGGCCATTCCGGCCATTTCTGGAAGAATACAGATTCCCCACAGGAATCTGGGAGCGGCTGTAGAAAAGGGCCCATAATGGCCCACGGTCAAGCCTGTTCTTGGGGCAGTCGATGCCCACCAGCCGGCGCGCCACGACGTAATGATGATGACATCATCAACAATGACACTGATGATGTCATAGCATAGAGCTCACCTGTGAGGTCATCGGCAATGTCAGACATAACATCGATGACGTCATAGCTCCCTAGAACGTTGTGACATCACCAATGACGTGATGTCATACACCGAAACGCGAGCATATAAGCCAGGTGTCCTGTGACGCTATGCTTGACTAACCTCATCCAAGAGATTCCAGCTTGACTAACCTCATCCAAGAGATTCCAGCTTGATTCACCACATCCGAGAGATCTGCTTGATTCCTCCGAGATTCCCTCTTTCCTAATGTTTACCTTCACCGCGACCAAACCCGGACCCGAATCGAATCCTGGCCATCTTCCAACCGGCCAGGCCCTGGTGCCTGATTGCCTTACACCCAGTCATCCCAGTGGTATTTCAACCGAGTCCCAGGACCGACAAGTCGGTCCCTACCTCCATCTCCGTGATTCTGATCGGTCACAGCCCGTGAGCCTTCATCCACGATCCAGCACACTTCACGAGGCAAGCCCAAACGCTTTGCCTCCAGCAAGCCAACAAGCTTCGCTACACGGTTGAAATACCACTGGGATGACTGGGTGTAAGGCAATCAGGCACCAGGGCCTGGCCGGTTGGAAGATGGCCAGGATTCAGGTATTGATTCGGGTATTTCTTACTCCCCTAATAATGTCAACCATTAGCACAACTAAATCCGGACCCGAACTGTAGAAAAGGGCCCATAATGGCCCACGGTCAAGCCTGTTCTTGGGGCAGTCGATGCCCACCAGCCGGCGCGCCACGACGTAATGATGATGACATCATCAACAATGACACCGATGATGTCATAGCATAGAGCTCACCTGTGAGGTCATCGGCAATGTCAGACATAACATCGATGATGTCATAGCTCCCTAGAACGTTGTGACATCACCAATGACGTGATGTCATACACCGAAACGCGAGCATATAAGCCAGGTGTCCTGTGACGCTATGCTTGACTAACCTCATCCAAGAGATTCCAGCTTGATTCACCACATCCGAGAGATCTGCTTGATTCCTCCGAGATTCCCTCTTTCCTAATGTTTACCTTCACCGCGACCAAACCCGGACCCGAATCGAATCCTGGCCATCTTCCAACCGGCCAGGCCCTGGTGCCTGATTGCCTTACACCCAGTCATCCCAGTGGTATTTCAACCGAGTCCCAGGACCGACAAGTCGGTCCCTACCTCCATCTCCGTGATTCTGATCGGTCACAGCCCGTGAGCCTTCATCCACGATCCAGCACACTTCACGAGGCAAGCCCAAACGCTTTGCCTCCAGCAAGCCAACAAGCTTCGCTACAATTTGGTCCTCCGAGCCGGATCGAAGACTTGCGACGCTCAGAGATGGAGCAGGAGTCAGGTGAGCTCGCCCTGGTCACGACATCTCGTCGACCAGAGGAGCAACCCTTCCCCCACCAGATCGATACTGGATACAGCCAAGTATCCAGCGTTCGGAGTAGTACTAAAGGGCGAGACCCCCTACACTCCGACCAGAAGATCCACCAGGGGCAGGAACTCATCCGCAGCCACCACCGACTCCCCGCTCAGGCAGCCCAGACAAGGGCCGAGTTCGAACATAAGATCGCGCGCAAAAGGGAGACCAACCGGGACATCACTGAATACTTCAAGGAGATGACACGATTGGCGACTGAGAACCTTCGCCGCCAACACGCGGAGGAGGAGGAAGCTCACGAGGAGTACGTTTGGCTGACAAAGCAAGCCAGAGAGGCCCAGCGGGCCCATAAACGGGTCCAAGAAGAGGCTCAACGGCTCCAAGCAGAGGCTCAATGGCTCCAAGCAGGGGCTCAATGGACCCAACCAGAGGCTCAACGGTTCCAAGCAGAGGTCCAAGCAGAGGCCCAACAGGCCGAAGAGGAAGCCCAGCAGGTCCAGGCAGGGGCCCTCCAAGCTAAAGAGCGGATCACCCGCCGCCTGGAGAGAAGCCGACACCTGCGGGAAGCTGAGCTGGCCCACCACGAGGCCCGGCTTCGTGCCCGGCTGCAAGTCGAGCAGGAGCACGTAGCGGCCCGGCCTCGCGCCCGTCCACTTGCCGGGGACCCGGCAGTTCCCCCTGTGCCTCTCGCCCCCCAAGACCAGGGACAGGCGTGCGTACCGGCCTCAGGGTTAGCAACCCGGAGGGCGCCACCCACTTCACCTGTGCCTCTCACCTCACCCCAGGGTCAGGTCAGCACGGCGGCCCCAGAGCCAACGACCCAGGCTAGGGAACCCCCTGTTCCACTGCCCAGACAAAGGCAATGGCCATTGCCAATGCCACCAACGCCCGCACCCAGGACACGTCCGCCGACAAAGGTCGCCGACCCTGAGCATACCATAGAGTGCAACGGGGCGGCCAAGCCCGCCACCGATATGCACCAGACTCAGGGAGGCATGGCGAACGTTGGGACCAACAGCACGGGGCACAGTCAGCCGGACGGCATCAACCACCCCAGGATAGCCGAGGTCGAGAGCTGGGACCCCCCCAGAGGACGGGACCAGCCATCTCAACTACCTATTCCCAGAATTCACCTCCTGGCCCTGCCCGGGCTCACGGAGACGACTCCAGCCAAGACCCCCAGGGAGGCCAAGAAGTCCGAGCAAGTGGAGCAAGCGGACATGCCTTGGCGGACGGCGAGGCAGGAGCCCCAGATGCTTCACGGGGCGGCCGTCTCCCTCATCGTCTCGCCGGCAAGTTGCCCAGAGCAGACCTATTGCACCAAGAGAGCCTTTACGGAACCGAACCTTGGTCTAGGCGAGCAACCTTACCCCATCACCGCCCTGCAGCAGGAATCCTGCCCGAGGAACTTGCCCCTCCATCAGTTCGGGAGGATCCACCTTATCCTGCTCATACAGCACCGATGGAAATGGGAGCCAGGCTGGGATATCCGGCTCGGAGGACCAAATTGTAGCGAAGCTTGTTGGCTTGCTGGAGGCAAAGCGTTTGGGCTTGCCTCGTGAAGTGTGCTGGATCGTGGATGAAGGCTCACGGGCTGTGACCGATCAGAATCACGGAGATGGAGGTAGGGACCGACTTGTCGGTCCTGGGACTCGGTTGAAATACCACTGGGATGACTGGGTGTAAGGCAATCAGGCACCAGGGCCTGGCCGGTTGGAAGATGGCCAGGATTCGATTCGGGTCCGGGTTTGGTCGCGGTGAATGTAAACATTAGGAAAGAGGGAATCTCGGAGGAATCAAGCAGATCTCTCGGATGTGGTGAATCAAGCTGGAATCTCTTGGATGAGGTTAGTCAAGCTGGAATCTCTTGGATGAGGTTAGTCAAGCATAGCGTCACAGGACACCTGGCTTATATGCTCGCGTTTCGGTGTATGACATCACGTCATTGGTGATGTCACAACGTTCTAGGGAGCTATGACGTCATCGATGTTATGTCTGACATTGCCGATGACCTCACAGGTGAGCTCTATGCTATGACATCATCGGTGTCATTGTTGATGATGTCATCATCATTACGTCGTGGCGCGCCGGCTGGTGGGCATCGACTGCCCCAAGAACAGGCTTGACCGTGGGCCATTATGGGCCCTTTTCTACAATCGTGATACGTATCGTATCGTGAACTGAGTGTATCGTGACACCCCTAGTATTTACGGATTGGAAAAACCAACATTTTTTGAGTGGGGGGGGGGGGAGCCCCCTCCCCCCTTAACCCCCCTCCCCGTCGGGGTACCTGGCTAAAGCCCCCAATGTCTTCAGGACCTAGAAACGCCCCTGCTGGTAGACAGATCAAGCAGTGTCTTCCTTTTGTTTTACCCATGGTTTTACCAAGCAGTGTCTTCTCTATAGATCTATAAGGTGAAGAGCCTGTAGCCTGTAGATGACGGCTTGAGACTGGCTGCCACAGCTGTCAATCATCCCTTTTTATATGTCAAATAACTACTTAAAAACAAACTGATCAGAAAAATGACCACTTGCACAGGCATTAGCATGACAATAACTATCTAAAATGATACAACCCACCTTTGGAAAAAATGGGTGATGATACCATGCACTGGGGCTATGCCAGGTTTCGACCTGGCCTTGTTTTAATGAGCGAGGTGAATATTAGATAGTGAGTATATAATCTGCAATAAATATGTAGATTCACAATTATCTACATGTGTACTGTTTTTGGGTCAATATTTTCTTCCGAATTGCCACGGACGCCGTCCGGGGACTTCCGGTTTACTTCCGGTTTCCACCAGTGCAGATCATTAGAGTATCAGGATCTGTGAAGTTGCACATGCGCTGTTCACTCTCAAAAACAAAGAGATTTGGGAGGGCTCTGGGCGCACGTATCTAGCGACCGGGTGGAGGTGGGGTCAGGTAGCGTGAGTGTCGTGACGTAGGCTACGTAGATGGGTAGCGATCATAGGGTAGCCACGCAGTATATATAAACACTAGTAGCAGTCCCACGCCGACGGCTTTGCAGCACGCGCGCGAAGCAAATAAGTTTGTTTTCAACTGCCATAAAACACAAAAGACGTTTTGCAAGAATGGAGAAAGAAAATTCTGTGAAGTCACTCAAAATGACGCCGTTTGAGAGACGGAATTTACAGGAGAAGCATCGAGTGAAAGAGCTTGGACCGGATCACCCTGAGCTCGGCGTTAAACAACAGGCTACAGACAGAGGAAGAAAATACACTTGTTTCTAGTAGCTAGTAACGTCCGTTACTACTTGCTTGATTTAGGGCTGGAGTGGACGATAATTCAATAGCCTATTATTGTTGTCTTTCAGTGGAATCATCGTGATGATATGAAGTTATTTTAATAGTGACATTTTTGCTGTCTAAATTGATGATGACAAGCAAATGTTACTTAAAAACTGATCAAATGTGGTATGGCAGGAATATTATTTGAAAATATAAGGTTTGTTTGACATCACCATTCAGTTCAATGAGATGAACACTGATTTTGCATACGATATTGATTGCATATGATATTGATATTGAGAATAATCCTTATGATTATCATATTGATTTCAACCCCATTGTCCAGGCCTATAGCGCCATCCCTGGACAAAAATGCACCAGTCGCTAATGAATGTCTAAGAGCTCAAGAATAAATTTGTCAAATGATATTTTAGTTGCTTTTTGAAACTGATTGTTCAACCGATTGTGGCCATATCGTGCGGCATATCGTCTAATATCGAGCGCAGCCCCCTGAATCGAATTGTCTCCCTCAGCCTCTCCCCCCTCTCTTTCCCTCCCTCCCTCTCCTCCTCTCCCTTTCCTCTCTCTCCCTCCCTCAGTATATCTCATGAGCATCTCTTGTGACATCATCACTGAGGACATCATCGCTGATGTGCATGTGTGCCTGTCTGTCTCTTCTGTGTGTGTGTGTGTGTGTGTGTGTGTGTGTGTGTATTGTCTGTCTTTTTATATGCTATTTTATGTTGTCATGACTTGTCATATATGTGTCTATGTTTTAAGCTCTTGCACCCCAATTCCAATGTAGTTTCGACTGCAAATGGTAAATAAACTGACTCTGACTCTGACTCTCTCTGTGTGTGTGTGTGTGTGTGTGTGTGTGTGTGTGTGTGTGTGTGTGTGTGTGGACAGACAGAGACAGAGCCCCAGCTCCCTTTTATATACTGATGATGACATCATCGATGATTTATGACATCATCAGTGGAATCATCGAGGATGACATTATCATAAACTATGACATCATCACTGTCACATCATCACTGTGGCATAATCACTGATGACATCCAAAATATGACATCATCACTGTCGACATCAACGTAACTGTAGTTATGACATCATCTAAAAGAGTCCAGTGATGTAGTCATGACATCATCTAACAGTATATAGTCATGTGGTGATGTAGTTAAGACATCTAACAAACTAGAATGACCGCAACGCCGACTTATGCCTCCGCCATTAGTTCATTCTTGAGTCCAAATCGCCATTTGAGGCAAATTGGAAGAAATTCCGTCAAGGCGCTCCTGAGATGTTGTGTTACAGAGCTTGGAAATTGGGTGTGTGAGGTCACAGTGACCTTGAACTTTGACCACCAAAATGTAATCAGTTCATCCTTGAGTCCAAGTGGACGCTTGAGGCAAATTCGAAGAAATTCCCTCAAGACATTCCTGAGATATCGCGTTAACAAGCTTGAAAATGGCATTCGAGAGGTCACAGTGACCTTGACCTTTGATAACCAAAATGGAATCAGTTCATCCTTGCGTCCAAGTTGATGTTTGAGCCAAATCAGAAGAAATTCTATCAAGCCGTTCTTGAGATATTGCGTTAACCAACTAGGGAATGGCGTTTGTGAGGTCACAGTGACCTTGAAGTTTGACCACCAAAATGTAATCAGTTCATCCTTGAGTCCAAGTGGACGCTTGAGGCAAATTCGAAGACATTCCATCAAGACATTCCTGAGATATCGCGTTAACAAGCTTGAAAATATGGACAATATTATTATTATTGGTGATTTTAATATCCATGTGAATTGTGCGACCGACCCACTCTGCAAAGCTTTTATATCTCTGGTCGATGCCTTTGGCTTTGCTCAGCTGGTCCATGACCAGACGCACTCTAATGGCAACACGCTAGATCTTGTCCTTACCCGTGGCACTAAGGTATCAGACCTATCAGTTCTGTCATATCCTCCAACCCTCTCAGATCATTACCTCATTAAATTTAAAGTTGACCTGCCCCACCAGTAGCCAAGGCAGAATGACACCTACAGCAGTCGCCAGATAGATGACTCCACCATTGCTGCACTCACTGACTTGCTACCACAATCACTTTCTTCTCTCCCAGAACACATCAACTCTCTTAACGATCTCACAAATGATTTTAATTCAATTTGACTCGCCTTGCTGGACTCTGCACCCCTGTGCACAAAATCCCGCCGTCCAATAAAATCCTCCTCCTGGTACACGGAGGAGACACGTGCTCAAAAACGAACCTGTAGAAAACTAGAACGGAAATGGCGCTCATCTAAGCTCGAAGTTTTTAAATTAGCCTGGAGTGACAGCCTTTTAAAATACAAACGCATGCTCTCTGCTGCCCGAACCCTTCACCCAGTGGCGTGCCGTCCATTAGGCGAACTAGGCAAATGCTAAGGGCGCTTGAGCCGTTAGGGGCGCCAGAGAGGGTACCGGTATTTTTTTTTTTTTTTTTTTTTTTTTTTTTTTTTTTTTTTACAAATACTTTTTCATGATAATAGGCCTACTATTATTTTACAATAGTAGACAAAAATAAGAAGAACAACGTCTTAAGTCTTTAAATAATAGTGAAATCATTTTTCTAATTCTGGCTTTCTGGCTGCCCGGGCTGCAGCACTTTCACCATGGTCCCTAATCCATACCACCCCACCCACTGCGCGGCCGCGCCCCCTTCTACCTGCTCGGAGCTTTTTCCCAGAGTGGGGGAAGGGAGCTGGAAGGTGGGTGCTGAGGGTGCTGCAGCACCCCCTGGTGGCAAGAAATGGATTTTCGAAATTGTTGGATTTGGCTGTCTTGTGTTTATACCACCAACAAGATGCATTAAAAAACAGTTTGTGCTTCCCAGCAATCTTATTTCATACGCTCTCTCTTCAAAAGTGTTTGATTTTCATCATAATCTGGTTTTCCATAATAATAATAATAAATATAGCCGCAAGCGGCGATGCGGGGTCCAAGCTTCCGGTGACTTGGGGGGTATATGTCAGATAGTGCACATTTATTCAGACTTGGTATATGCACAAGTAAACAAAGTTTGGTTGAGATCCGGTGACCTGACGGTTTCCAAGCAGTACTAGTAGTAGTAGTAGTAGCAGTAGTAGTAATAGTGTTGGTAGTAGTGGGAGTGGTAGCAGTAGTAGCAGCAGAAGTACTAAGAATAGTAAATGGTAAATGGTAAATGGACTGCATTTATATAGCGCTTTTATCCAAAGCGCTTTACAATGTGCCTACATTCACCCATTCACACACCGAAGGCGGCCAGCTGCCACGCAGGGTGCTGGCACAGCCATCGGGAGCAATTTGGGGTTCAGTGTCTTGCCCAAGGACACTTCGACGTGCGGACTGGAAGAGCCGGGGAACGAACCACCAACCTTCTAATTAGTGGACAACCCACTCTACCTCCTGAGCCACAGCCGCCACTAGTAGCCAATAGTAGTAGTAGTAGCAGCAGCAGCAGTAGTAGTGGTGGTTGGCTGTTATAGCGCCACCATCTGGTAGATTGGTGTAATTTTTTCCTCTGAGTAGTGGGTGATGTCTTGAAACTTGAAGTAGTACTTGGATAGAAAGCAGTTTTTGTGTACAATATCCCTTTAAGTATCTGGACAGAAAGTGGTATTTGGGTAGAACATACTGTCAATACGACAAGTACTTCTCTGGCTCTGCAGATACATATAATATGGTCTACAAAGTTAAATACAACAGTCTGGATAGCTCACTTGGTAAAGCACATGACTTATGCTAACTAAAGACCATTGCCGCTCAAATTTCAAACCCCACGTGGGATGAAAAACTTTCAACTTCAGACAGGTAAGTCAGTAACAGTAACAGTAATTAACCCCACATGCTGCCTCCTTATTTTGCGGTGTTTTATGAACTTTTTCAATATCTTGGAAATGTTAGCTGGAGATTGCGTGGCTGTGTTCAAGAACGTGTTTTGCAACAGGAGAGGTTAGTTCTTGTCTCATGATGGAGCTTTTGTGTTCTGAAATCAGAATTTTCAGTTGTCATTGTGTCTTTCCCACACACACATCAAACCATAGGGCGTAGTGGCGTCCACTACAGAAGGTTGATGGGGTTTATCCCTGAAATTGCTTTTGGTGACTATAGCCAGCACCCTGCATGGCAGCTTGTCATGCAGTCCATTTACCATTAACCCTGTAAGACCCACGGTTGTAATATTACAACATTTGTATTTTATAAAAAAAGGGTATAAATCATTTGTTTTCTTGTTCTTTTTTCACATAAACATCATCATTGGATCCTATTGTTTAGTCTTGCAATGCTATTGGCCAGGATATTTGCATATAAGTACCCCCCACAGGGCCAGGACACATCACAACTTCAAAATTATTGACGGAGCAACAACTCTCTTTTTCACTGGACGGAATTCCTCACAAAGAAGTAAGTAAAATGCCTGTAATATTTTTTTGGGTGATCATTAGAATGTCTAGAACATGTACATATGTTATTATTGTGAAACATATCCCCCAAATGTAAATTAGAGCATGTTTTATAGAGGTTGCTATTTTACAACGGTGGGGCAGTGTGGTAGCAAATATCCAGGTGGTACTGTTAGTTTACATACCTGGCTAAGGGGAGTCTTATAGTTTTCACAATACATTTATACAGTTATATGTGTATTTTCCCCACATTGCATACCTAAATATATATATAGTGTAGGCTATATGTGCATTTTTACTTTAATTTCTAATTTCCAATAATATTTGTAACCAATTGTACTCAAAGACAAATATACTGCATAAAATGTAATTGCTTACAATGTTTTAGTAATCACTTTCAACAGATCAGTTCCTACTTCTGTTTGTAATCATGTTTTAGTTGGTTTAAGTTAGTTCCTGGAGGATTCCATGTGGTAATTGTTCATGTGGGGGTTGCACACATAGGACCATCATCATTGTTCATGTGAGGGCTGGTGGGGGTTGCCCACTTAGGACCATCATCCCTTTGTGAGGATAAGCAAAGCACAATAGGTTGGCCAGACAGTATTGTGTGACTTGTGAAATGTGTACTGCAGTGAGATGTGTAAACACTACTAATGTACTAAAGTTATTTCTTTATTTTCATTTCAGAATGCCACAAGCAAGCAGAGAGCCTCGCTTCATTGCAAGATACAAGATACAAGATGCACTGGATATGGTACTGAATGTAGAGAGTGATGTGGATATCGACTTCACTGAAACTGATGAAGAGTCAGATGAAGAGGCCTGTGGAGAGGAGTCAAAAGAAAACCAACCACCCAGTGAACCCACTAACTGCCCAGTAGATGCAGACATTCAGCCGCCCCAACCGGCCAAACACTTCAGCTCAGAAGAGACAACTGGAAGAGAGTCCAAACCGCGCTCCACCCAAGGCACCACGTCAACACCTGCCATCGGATGTGCGCCAGGACCAAGTTGGCCATCTCCCACGAAAGACACAGAGAGGGCGCTGCAGGAATGGTGGCTGTTCAGGGTACACCAACTTACTATGCCACAAGTGTGTGATGTTCGTCTGTGTATTTCAGGTCACAGGAACTGTTTCTGGGACTATCACTGCAAATAAGCGTAAGCAATTGTTTGTAAATGGTGTTCAAAGTGATTTGCAGTCACTTGGAGTATGAGAGGGGGTGCCTGTTACATGTTGCGGAGTAATTAGGTAATTAGGTTTCTTTAGTACATTTATTGTATGTATTGTTTTCATTTTGTTGTTCTTTTAATAAAATCACAATTCTTAAAAATATGGCTTACATTGATGTTATTATTCATAATGTATACTGTTCTGAGGCCAAATATTATTCATAATGTATACTGTTCTGAGGCCAAATAATAAACCATAACCATATAAATTAACCCTTAAGTTGTTTTAATGAAGTATATATACATTTGTCATGTTATTCTGACAATGAGTAAAAATGGCCTATAGGAAATTCTGCTACCTGATTGACCCTACGTTGTGATATTACAACATTTGCATAAAACCTTACAAAAAACTTTTTTTTTTTAAAACACTATATTTTCTTCTCCAAAGTACTCCTACAACACCATCAGAAAGGTTGAATAATTTTTTTTGCAAGTAGAAATATATCCGGGTCTTACAGGGTTAAGGACATTTTTGTATTACACACATAATGCACCACTTTACATTAAAAGTATGCCCTGAATGGAGGTGTTTGAACTAATTGGTGTGGGTTGTGCTGTTACAATGAGCACATGAGTGACAAGGATAATTCAGATTGAATTCTCTTTTTGGACCTTTCACATGTGAAGACACAATAATGTATTGGAATGTTTTTCCTCTCTCATCTGAAAGAAGGCTCCCAGCAAACACAATTACATCATGATGATGTTCTGATATCATCTTTCAGTGACGTCCAGGACTAGGCCAAATCACAGCCGATTTGAGGATCATTTAGACATCTACACAGGAATGTCAAGAGGACGTCGAAATATGACATTACCATGAATAGGCATATTCAGTTATTCTGCTATGTACACAGTGTGTATTCAGCAGCGTTATACATAATTATATCCAGATTAACCTTTATTCTACATTTTCAAAAAATAAAACAGTTACCTGGCCGTGGTTTGAACCCAGGACCTCCAGCTTTGGGGTCTGCTACTTTACCCCTACACCATCCTTCCACAGCAATGACGAGGCACGGATGTAACCTTATTATGGCATAAACTTGTTTTTATTCAAACGTGGGTGTCAAGTCTTTGTGGATCGGGCATTACTGTGTGACATCTAAACCAACTGTGTATTATGTTACAGCAGATGCAGAACCCCAAAACACATTAACCCCACCCAAATTGCTACATTCCAACTTCCAGTAGTAGTAGTAGTAGTAGTAGTAGTAGTAGTAGTAATAGTAGCAGAAGTAGTAATAGTAGTAGTAGTAGTGTTGGTAGTAGTGGGAGTGGTAGCAGTAGTAGCAGCAGTAGTTGTAATTGACCGGTTAATGAGTTGTGGGCAATTTAGTGTTGGCGTGTGTTTCATTAAAAGTTTCGATATTTATAATTTCAAAACGGTTTCACGTATCCAAAACCCTTTAATAACCTTAGGTCGGGGTAGTCCATAGATGACCCAGAAAAAGTTTTGTGTGATTTGGCCAAACGGTCTAGGAGGAGCTCGCAAAAGTAGGTTTTTGATCAAATTCAAAATGGCGGAAAATCTACCACACAGAAATGGGCGTGGCCTAGTGGGTTAGATACATGATGCTCCAGGGAAACCAGTAGATGTGGAATTTTGATTCTACAGCTCGCAGTTCAGAAGTTATGGACCGACAAACGTGAAATTGGCTGTTATAGCGCCACCGTCTGGTGGATTGGTGTAATTTTTTTACTCTGAGTAGTGGGTGATGTCGTGAACCTGTGTGGAAAGTTTGGGTGATGGGGGGTGTATGGTTTCTGAGATCCACACACTTTTAGGGTAGGAAAAGAACAAAAGCAAATACACAAAAGTTTAGACATTTATCATTTCAAAACGGTTTCACGTATCCAAAATCCTTTAATAACTTTAGGTCGGGGTAGTCCATAGAAGTCCCAGAAAAATCCCCTTGTGATTTGGCCAAACGGTCTAGGAGGAGTTCGCAAAAGTAGGTTTTTGATAAAATTCAAAATGGCGGAAAATCTAGGCACACGCAAATGGGCGGGGCCTATATGGATAGATGCGTATTGATCCAGGGAATCCAGCAGATGTGGAATTTTGATTCTACGCCTCACGGTTCAGCAGTTATGGGTCAATACGCAAAAGGGTCTGTTATAGCGCCACCATCTGGCCAATATGGCTAATTTTTTGTCTCTGAGTAGTGGGGCACATTTCCAACCTATGTGCAAAGTCTGGCTACTGTACCCCTTACGGTTTTTGCCGTGCATACTGTTTTAGCGGAGAATAAAAAAAAGAATAATAAATATAGCCGCAAGCGGCGATGCGGGGTCCAAGCTTCCGGTGACTTGGGGGGTGTATGTCAGATAATATAGACACTGAATTGCACATTTAGTCAGAGTTGGTATGTGCACAAGTGCACAAATTTTGGTTGAGATCTGGTGACCTGACCGGGTTCAAGCAGTAGTAGCAGTAGTAATAGTAGTGTTGGTGTATATGTGTGTAAGTGTGTGTGTGTGTGTGTGTGTGTGTGTGTGTGTGTGTGTGTGTGTGTGTGTGTGTGTGTGTATATATATGTACTGTACACTTCTGATCATGGTTATAGATGTGCTCAGTGAGGAAAGGATTAAACAAACTGTTCCTGAATGGTGATCTAAGTAATTGGTTGTCACAATGAAAAGCCAATGCTTTTGTAGTAGTGGTGGTAGTCATAAATCTGGTCTGCATAAGCACAAGGCCAGAATTTGAACCATTTGTCATGAAATTAATGTAAAATCCTAACTGTTACTAGATACTCCACATGGTACATTCATAGTGTCTCTGTATAGGTATGTGGTAACCCGCACTTTAGGATGCACCTTTTAAGAGTCTGTAAATGCACCTGTTAAGAATTTCCAGTATGACAACGCCACCTTCTGTTTAACGAGCGGAAGGAGCTTGACCCAATGACAAAAAAGGATAAATGACCTTGGTTCAAATGGAATCACCACTGAGGCATGAACGTGTATATTATAACAATCATCAGTTTTATTACAAAGTTTAAATAAAATTGCCTATCCTAAAAGTACAGTTGCTTGTGGCCATCCAGTTTGGCCAACCACCTGTACCGTCTCCGCTACGGGGTGCCTGAGCGCGCTCCCACGCCCCGCCGCAGCCCACCGACCGGAACACCTAGTGAGGAGGAGAGAAGGAGGGAAAACAGCACTACAAGCCAGCATGCAGAAAACCACTACAGAAAAAGGGGAAGCATGCACTCCCCTGTTGTCCCACTACAAACAACATAAACTACACGCCAACCCTGTGCACACTTAAGACTAAGACGTATCACTATACCACCTCACGTGGAAGGATGAAGAAAAGCTCCCCCCACCAGTGCCCCACACCGGCAGCTGCGACGAAGGTGGAGGCGGACACCCGACAGCCCACCCAGAGTCAGGACGCGCTGGCCCGGCCCAGCTGTGAGTCAGTGGTCGACCAAAAAGGAGTACAAAAGGTTGACAACGTTTAGGTCACAACCACAGCACTGGTATTGTACAAATCATGGTCTAATCACCATGTAGAAATCACAGAATATTTTGCAACAGTGGAAATATTCAACTCAACAATAAAAGCCCTAGGAAACAGTGGCTGATCGCCCCACACTGAGATATGTCTGCCGTCTGGTTGGAAGAGAAACACACACCATTAGAATGGAATATATAACAAAATAAATCAAATAAACCAAAAACAACCAAAACACATACTTGTTACATGCCACGAATGGGCCAAATGGATAAGTCTCTGCCCAGTTCTCCTATACTTTCTGCGGGCAGAGATAGATAAGATAATTAAAACAAATGAGCACACACACAGTGTAAATTTCAATTTCCATTACGGCATACCAGTCATAGCACTGAGTGAAAGCCAAATACAGCCGGCATGTGGGCAAAGAGAGCGAATTTAAAACACAGCCACACATAACAGCATTAAAACATCAGCTATCAGAGCATAGCCTACCAGTTTACAGGAATGAGCAATGCCGTCAAAAGAGTTCCTGTCGTGCCTTGTGTGGGAGAGACACGACGTGCAACCAGACAGGTGAGCGTCTCCTTCTGTATGGACACAAGCAAGCCAGACCTACCCTAATGCTGCCTCCACCCCTGGTGTGGTGATTATGCAGCTGTGGAGAGTTGCAGTGCTTGATTGAATGATTGGCCCTATTGGGCCTCCAGAGTGTCCCAGGACACCACAGGTATAACAAGATTAATATTCAGGTTGTGTAAATCACCCTTTAAGTCAAACTGTTAGTGGCTTAATAGGTTATCAGTTAAGTTACTTGTCTGTTATTCAGATGTTTTAAAAAGGTAAGCTTGGGCACAGTGGACATCTACAAGTTGGCAATAAAAGTGTAAGCTTAAGGTTGACTAAAGGAGTTAGGCTATAATGCATACAAAACTGGGACAAAAGACAGCAAAAGAGGCAGATATGATTCAAACAATAAGTTTTTATTTGTTGTTCCATGGTGCTGCGTATTGAATGTTCTCCAGTTGGATTGGGTTTCTAGAGACAAAAGTACAGGAATGATGAGAATAAGCAGTTGTGATGAGTCACTGTCTGGATGGGTAAATGCATTGAGTGGCAGACAGTAGTCTGGTTGTAGGAAAGCAGTAACACAAGTTAATGGTTACAAAAAATGGCTGGTTGTTTAAAGGGTAGACACATGATGTAAAATGTAGACAGGGTAAAGCAGTACAGAGAAGAAGGAAATTACAATTGTTGCAGGTGTATAAGCTAGGAATGTAAAATATTTACTTCTTATCTTGTGCAGTTTTGAAGGCGGTGTGCAGGTGGGTGTTGAAGGAGACTAGTTTAGTGAATTGTGTGGATTTTTGAATAACTGCATTGAAGTATGTTTTGGAGTGATCTCTGGTGAAGTGTTTGATTTCGGACAGTTCGTGTATATATCCTTGGACTTTCACTTTTGCTGGCGATGCCATTTACTTAAATTGAGGTAAAAGGCATCATTATTTGTTACTGGATGACTGAAAGCACTAGTTGTAGTACTTGGCCTGCATAAGCACATAAGACAGAACTTTTAATTAAAAAAAATGAGCACACACACAAACAGTGTAAATTTCAATTTCCATTACGGCATACCAGTCAGAGCATTGAGTGAAAGCCAAATACAGCCGGCATCAAGCTCTCCAGTTTCCTTCTGTGGGCAAAGAGAGCGAATTTAAAACACAGCCACACATAACAGCATTAAAACATCAGCTATCAGAGCATAGCCTACCAGTTTACAGGAATGAGCAATGCCGTCAAAAGAGTCCCTGTCGTGCCTTGTGTGGGAGAGACACGACGTGCAACCAGACAGGTGAGCGTCTCCTTCTGTCTATGAGACAAGCAAGCCAGACCTACCCTAATGCTGCCTCCACCCCTGGTGTGGTGATTATGCAGCTGTGGAGAGTTGCAGTGCTTGATTGAATGATTGGCCCTATTGGGCCTCCAGAGTGTCCCAGGACATCACAGGTATAACAAGATTAATATTCAGGTTGTGTAAATCACCCTTTAAGTCAAACTGTTAGTGGCTTAATAGGTTATCAGTTAACAAGTTACTTGTCTGTTATTCAGATGTTTTAAAAAGGTAAGCTTGGGCACAGTGGACATCTACAAGTTGGCAATAAAAGTGTAAGCTTAAGGTTGACTAAAGGAGTTAGGATATAATGCATACAAAACTGGGACAAAAGACAGCAAAAGAGGCAGATATGATTCAAACAATAAGATTTTATTGTAAATAATAAGTTAGTATGAAATGAAAAAGTAAAAAGAAAAGTATTAATCAATTTTGATCTTGTCTTTGGCTGGGTTGGAGGTGCTGGGCTGTGTGAGGGGACAAGTCTTAGAGTCAGAGTCTGAGTCATGATCTATACGGAGTCGGGGGCAGGGGGGTCAGTCTGAGTCAGGGGGGTCAGTCTGAGTCATGGCTATGATTTGATCGTCCATTATGTCCAGTTTGATGTGATTGAGCATGAGTATGGCTTCCTCTATTTCGTCTGTAGTTATTTGTCTTGGTGATTTTTTAAGTAGTGGTGTGATGATTGCAAGTGGGATCGTGTATGCTGTTTCCTGGTTATTGATGGACAGTGAAAATCGAATATGTGTTTTGCAGGTAAGTTTTTCTGTTTTGCGTCTTTGTTTGCATTTCTCACATTTGTATGTGAGTGAGTCCAGGTTTATAGTGGGGATGGGTGCCAAACAAAAACAGAAGTATTTGTTTGTGACTGTGGCAGAAGCGACTTCACCATAGATGGTTTGAGTGGTGGGTGGTGGTGGTTGTATGTATGATGTAAGTGCAGTGGTGGTTGTTGATATTGTGGTTGGGGTGGTAGTGAGATATTTTTTCTGTTTGTATGTATGTATAGATAGGTTGGTCAGGTTGTACCAGTTGTCAATGTTGGGTTTCCAGTCCCCCCACACAGCCAGATCAATGGTTCCAGTTGGGTCGGTGAGGAGGAATGTTGTTTTGTCCATGAGGGTGAGGCTGAGGTTGTCATTTGTGTTGTGGGGGTTTTTTGATGGAGAATTTTGCCTGTGATGTTGATCTGTGGAAGAGCATGGCATAAACAGACAAATTAGTCATAGGAAGTAGTATGTTTAGCTTTTATAACAAGTAGTTCACATTGACATGACCCCATTTGCATACAAGTTGACTTTAGAAAATTTGGAGTTATGCAATTCAAATGTAAAGATTCAAAGAGATTATGGCCAATGTTCAGTAGGTGCAATTAGTGTTTTTGCATGATATTGTATGTTTTATCTAATGTCAATGCTGTGGCATAGGTTGCAAGAAAGGACAGTAGACTTACTTTTTGGAAGTGGCGTCCATCATCCAAAATGGTGGCGATGTCTGTAGTGGTGGCTTGTGAAGAGAATGATGAGTCGTACATGAAGGTGAGAGTTTTTAGGTGTGAGATTTGTGAGTAATATGTGAGTTTTATGTCCGGTGGTTTGTTGTTCCATGGTGCTGCGTATAGAATGTTGTCCAGTTGGATTGGGTTTCTAGAGACAAAAGTACAGGCATGATGAGAATAAGCAGTTGTGATGAGTCACTGTCTGGATGGGTAAATGCATTGAGTGGCAGACAGTAGTCTGGTTGTAGGAAAGCAGTAACACAAGTTAATGGTTACAAAAAATGGCTGGTTGTTTAAAGGGTAGATAGATGATGTAAAATGTAGACGGGGTAAAGCAATACAGAGAAGAAGGAAATTAAAATTGTTGCAGGTGTATAAGCTAGGAATGTAAAATATTTACTTCTTATCTTGTGCGGTTTTGAAGGCGGTGTGCAGGTGGGTGTTGAAGGAGACTAGTTTAGTGAATTGTGTGGATTCTTGAATAACGGCATTGAAGTATGTTTTGGAGTGATCTCTGGTGAAGTGTTTGATTTCTGTCAGTTCGTGTACATATCCTTGGACTTGGAATTTCGCTTGTTTTGCTGGCGATGCCATTTTCTGAAATGGAGGTAAAAGGCAACATCATTATTTGTTACTGGATGACTGAAAGCACTAGTTGTAGTACTTGGCCTGCATAAGCATATAAGACAGAACTTTTTTTTTTTACTTTTAATTAGTTGGAATTAAACACACAGGGATAAGAATACACACAGTGTAGGTGTGAACATATTCACACTGTCTCTTTAAAGTAAACAGAATTGGCATAATGAAACATTTTAAGGTAGTGTAAACTTTTCTTCAATTCAATGGAAACCAAACATCTAGTGGCCTATTGGTTACTGGCTAATAAGTTAGCATGTGAACACTGTCTTAATTGGTTTGACATTTACAAGTCAGCAATAATAGCACAAACTATTACACCTCATGTGTAAAGATTGTAAGCTTAAATTGGATATTAAAAAAAGCATTTCTTCTACCAACCTGTAGCAACTTTGTCTTTTTCCTGACTAGAATGATTGATTTTATCTGGTGTAGATATATACTGAGCCTGGCCACAGACTCCACTCTGATTGGTTGACAGTAGTGTTAATTGTGATTTACAACATCTGGTGCAGGTATAGACTAGACCACAGGTCTAGTTTTGATTGGTTGACAGTTCTGTTAATTGTGATTGTGATTGTGTCACAGCATCTGGTGTACACATGGAGCCTGACCACAGTCCAAACTTTGATTGGTTAATAGTGCCGTTTATTGCACTGCAGGATTACAAGTAGTAACTAGGTTACAATTAGCAAATCTTATAGTTTTGTTTTTACAATGGTCTATAAAATATACATATATCTGAATGTAGTACAAATCTATGAGTTTGGCTGCTGTGGGGCTTATGAGTATGTTCTCTGTCTGTCCGTCTGCCTGGTTCCCTGTCTCCATTGTCCTGTCTATTCATTTATTTTAATTTCTTATTTCCCCCAGGCTGTGCCTTGGACCAATGTAAAAGTTGGTTGAGGGGCGCAATATAAATGAAAATATCATATATCATACAGATGTAGATACAGCACAGTTTTTCTTAATATACACATATATAGGCAAATGCACATTAAGTTAAGTATATAAACAAAAATTGCAGATGTTATACTGCTCATCCTTAACTTTTTGTTGCCTGTGTCATCACATTGATCTTCAACTGTGTCCACACATGCATTTTTCTTTTGCAGGACATGGAGTGGGAGGCTCATATGCACTGTGTGATTCACAGTTGAAAAAACATTGAATAACATTTGTAGATCCCGCCTTAATTAAGCCTCAGGTTGGTCAGATGATAGACATTTTGTTTGGCAGAAACTTCTTAATTATACAGACCAAACTAACCACATTACCACACATTAGTCAACACTGACTAATGAGAATAGATTACATATAACAGGATTATCATGACTATGGTTCATAGACATAAATGTGTGTTCCACAAGGCCCCATACTGGCCTACAGATGCAAATAATTTGGTCCAACAGCAGCATGGGACAACTGACAACTAGACAGAATATTACTTTGAAATTGTATAAGTTATGTTGACAAGAAATTACTGTCATCTTAGGTCTGTTTAACCAAAATTGATATTTTCTCATAAAATTGTATTTCTATACATGGTCTGTAGTACATGTGAATGGTTTTGTCAGGGAAAATATTTAAGAAAAGTCATGAACAGGTAGGGTTATATCTTTTATTAAAATAGTTACATGCATTGAAAATATCAAAACGGTCCCACAGATCACAGTGGTGGTTGTAGTCTTAAATTGGTGTATGGTATGGGGCGAAGATAATGTTAAGATAATGCTTGTTGGTGAACTAACTGTGCTTGGGGGATATTTGGGGGGAGGTTGTGGTAGAGTCCTTAGTAGCATGGGCTTTTCAGTCTTCTGTTCTTGATGAGGCTGATGGCAGTTGGGAAGAAGTTAGTAATGAGGAGTATTGTTGGGGAAGAGCTGGACTGGAAGTCTCTTATCTCATGGAGAGCCAGGATGACGTGGATAGGGGTGTCTTTGCTGCTAATTCAAGGACAAAAACGTGTAATAAACTGAATTGTAATATTGTAGAGGGTAGTTAACACAACTGTAAAGAATGGTTTATGTCAATACTCACCCATGAAGATAAATCACACATTAGCAAACAGTCAGATGTATTATTATGACCACAGTCCATGGACATGGATATTTGTCACAAGCCTCTAGTGGCCTCCACATACAAATATGTTTGATCACCCAACAGTATGGAGCAACTCACAAACATACAGCATATTACTTTGAAATAGTATACATTATTTTGACCCTTAAATAACTGCTATCTCGGGTCTATTTAGCTCTATAAACACCATGTACAGCACAATAGCCTCTTTTAAAGAAAAGTAATTGATGAACTTGTTAGTGATAAAGTTTGACTTCTGGATGAGTTCTCATTCAATGCTTATGAGTGATAGTACACAATTTAATTGGATAAAACAGCATCTAAACAATTAAAAAATAATCAGCAAAGGGCCTATTTTCTTATTTTTATTAACCCTTCCACCACCCCCCCACTTCGGAGGACATGCTTTGTTTTTACATCATTTGAATTTTACAACAATTATTTTACACATTATGTTCTTTGGTACATTTTGAGCTGAAGCAGTACATGTAGATATAGGACTTATAGTCTCTTAATTTATACATATATAGCCAAATATATATTACATAGACAATACAATCATCTCAGTTTCTGTCCAGAAAACTGCCACCAGGGGGCAGTACCAAAAGAGTGCCGTCAATGGTTAATGGTCCTCATTGGTTTAGGGCTCTCTGGACACTTGCCCACTTTGCTAATGTGGTAATGAGACCATGTCCAATCTGGGAACTTAGTCTATTTTGGCACATAGAGTGGAACATCTGTATCTTTTTTTAGGCTTCCTGTACAGGTAGATCTTCTGCTTGGGATGTCCACTTCCATGCAGTGGTGCCTTATAAAAAACATCCATTGTGTTGCTTTTATTTTGAATGCTAAACATGCAAATTCTAATATATTAAATAGTATTGAGGACCAGAATAACAACAGAGTGGCACTGTGTAGAGGTGAATGTTCTGGGTGGAAGATGTGTGTTGTATAGGAAGCCTAAAAAAGGTATGGCTGTTCCAGAGTCTATTTGGGTTCCCAGATTGGTCTAAGTCAACACTATGACCATCAGCTTCTATGGTAGGTTGTTGGTGGCAACTGGTTGATTTCTGGGAGGATCAAAACAATATAAATTAGTTTGTTTACAAACAAAAGCGTAATGTGACATGTGCTTATATATTCATCAGGTCTAAGAACGTATGTAAGGGAGAAATGAAGAGTGCCACTGTACCTTGTTGATGGTGCTCACTGCAGTGATGCCAAGGATGGTCTGGGAAAATTACAGAAGAGCTGCAGTACTGCTGAAAAAGACATTCACAATGAGAGTAAGACAAAGTGATTAATATGGTCAGGATAGTTAGACTTCAATGAAAAGATTGGTTGGGAAGGCATATTATTCAATACCAAAACTAATGAAATATATAACCTACACCTACTACTTTCTCTAATCGTTAACTTCTTGTAAATGAAATTATGCCAATGCTGAATAATGCCCTCTCAGGACCCCTGATGGTCCCTGGACCTCGCTTTGAGAACCACCTATCTAGTTCTTCAGTATTCATATAAAATGGCACAAATTGTGTTGGAAAACCAGAACATAATATATTTTTTGGGGTGGGGGGTTGGGCAAACAGAGGGATGAAGAGAGGGATGAGAGGGAGAGGGAGAGAGAACAGTGGGAGAACAGAGGGAGAGAAACAACAGGGAGGAGAGATAGATGAGAGGGACAGAGAGACAGAATAGATAGAGAGGGAGAGAACAGAGAGGGGAGAGGGGAGCCCCCCCCGCAATATCAAAAAAGACCACCAGAGGTCAGTACAAAGGGCTGTCATCAGGGGCATCTCTAGGGTCAGCAGACATTTGGGGCTTAGCCCATGCAGGGAGGTGGGGGTGGAGGAAAAATGGACTGGTTTTCCAACACAATTTGTGCCATTTTAGATGAATACTTAAGAACTAGTTCGGTGGTTCTCAAAGTGAGGTCCAGGGACCATCAGGGGTCCTGAGAGGGCAGTATTCAGCATTGGCATCATTTAATTTACAAGAAGTTAACAATTAGAGAATGTAGAAGAACGGTTGTATTGATGTAGTTTCACTGTTACATTACAGATACGCTATGACGAGAGTGATGTCTCCTCCTTTATTTCACTTACACACAGAGAGGATGAGACTGAGGAATTCTGATCACCAATACCATTATTATTATTTTAAGGGCTTTATTTTAAGGGCTTTAAAGCATTAAGGGGAGGGCAGCTATTCTTATTTGTAAAATAAATAAATAAGATAAATAAATATTTTTCATATTCTGGCCTTTTCATAAAAGATCCGGTGCTATAGTCCCGAAAGCCCAGGCCAAACCATGCCACTGGCTGTCATATAGTGAGATAATGCTTTTTGGCCCCTTCTCCTCAACAGGTGTCACAATTGTCTACCTGTGTGATTATATTCTGTGTAAACTGCCTCATTCAACACTGCCCTGATGAAGGCCAAGTGTGGCTTTTTATTTTGTTCTGAAATGAACTAAGGCTTTAAATAAAGGGTTTTATCTGAGAAGACTGCCTTGGTAAAGTCATTTTAATATAGCTTTTACACTGGAATGCTAGTTTGGACACTGACTCTACAAACACACAAGTCAGCTCATTAAATACCTCGAAATCCATACTTCAACCAATCCAAAACTCAATTTTACCCCATCACTACATAATATCAAAGCAGATGATCCTACCAAAACAGCCAGGTATAAATTACATATTTCTGAAACTACAACAGTTGATTCCTTGGTGAGCCACAAACACTTCATACTCTAGCCATGCTTACCTCTGCAAGTGTGGTGGTAACGATGTCACATGACATTATGTCTTCCCCTGCATTTTGGGAAGTGTAGTCTGCTGGTGCAGTGTTGAATGTGAGTTTAACTCAACAATATATATATATATATATATGTGTGTGTGTGTATGTGTGTGTGTGTGTGTGTGTGCATGTGTGTGTGTGTGTGTGTGTGTGTGTGTGTGTGTGTGTGTGTGTGTGTGTGCATGCGTGCGTGCGTATGTGTGTATGACACCTGTGTGTGGAGTGAAGCACTCTGGGAGATGAAGTACAGCCGTGGTGGCCATTTTAGTATATATGTGTGTGTGTGTGTGTGTGTCTGTGTGTGTGTGTTTGTGTTTGTTTGTTTGTTTGTTTGTTTGTTTGTTGTGTGTGTGTGTGTGTGTGTGTGTGTGTGTGTGTGTGTGTGTGTGTATGTGTGTGTGTGTGTGTGTGTGTGTGTGTGTTTGTGTGTGTTTAGTGTCAGGGCATGTGTCATCAAAAGTTTAAACATTTATCATTTCAAGACAGTTACACGTATCCAAAATCCTTTAATAACTTTAGGTCGGGTTAGTCCATAGATGTCCCAAAATAATTGCCGTGTGATTTGGCCAAACGGTGTAGGAGGAGTTCGCAAAAGTAGGTTATTGAGAAAGTCCAAGATGGCGGAAAATCTAGCAGACTTAAATGGGCGTGGTCTATATGGATAGATGCGTATTGATCCAGGGAATCCAGCAGATGTGGAATTTTGATTCTACGCCTCACGGTTCAGCAGTTATGGGCCAATACGTGCAGTCGGCTGTTATAGCGCCACCATCTGGCAATATGGCTCATTTTTTGTAATATGTAGTAAGTAGCAGTGGTGGTTGGTAAGCCAAATGGTGGCTGTCAAAGAGGCTTATTAAGCAATGGAATTTTTCTAGGCAAACTGTCATAATTTCAAATCCTAGCTTCCTGATAAGCTTAGATGTGTTAGCCATGAGTGGACAGCTTACTGAGGTGTTGCTTTTGTGGTGTTCCGAGTCCATTGGATGAAGATAGTGTGCTGCTTCTACTGTACACTTCTGATCATGGTTATGATCTCCATAACCATGGAGATCATAAGCATGCATAAGCACAAGGCCAGAATTTGAACCATTTGTCTTGAAATTAATGTAAAATCCTAACTATTACTAGATACTCCACATGGTACATTCATAGTGTCTCTGTATAGATATAACAAGATTAATATTCAGGTTGTGTAAATCACCCTTTAAGTCAAACTGTTAGTGGCTTAATAGGTTATCAGTTAACAAGTTACTTGTCTGTTATTCAGATGTTTTAAAAGGGTAAGCTTGGGCACAGTGGACATCTACAAGTTGGCAATAAAAGTGTAAGCTCAAGGTTGACTAAAGGAGTTAGGATATAATGCATAAAAAACTGGGACAAAAGACAGCAAAGGAGGCAGATATATGATTCAAACAATAAGTTTTTATTGCAAATAATAGTTTTTATGAAATGAAAAACTTAAAATATATCAATCCATTTTGTCCTTGTGTGGGGCTGAGTCGGGGTTTCTGGACTGTGTGGAGGGACTGTTGAGTCTTGGAGTCAAGTCTGAGTCAGGGCTATGATTTGTCTATTATGTCAACTCAGATGTGATTGAGCATGAGGATAGCTTCTTCCATTTCGTCTGTAGTCATTTGAGTTGGTGATTTTGTAAGCAGTGGTGTGATAAGTGCGAGTGGGATGGTGTATGATGTTTCCTGGTTATTGATGGACAGAGAGAATTGGATATGTGTTTTGCGGTTTCTGTTTTATGGCGTTGATTGCATTTGTGACATTTGTATGTGAGTCAAAGTTTACAGTAGTGATAGGTGCCAAAAACAGAAGTACTTGTTTGTGACGGTGGCAGAAGAGACTTCACCATAGATGCTTTGAGTGGTGGGTGGTGGTAGTTCTGTGTATGATTCAAGTGCAGTGGTGGGTGTTGATGTTGTGGTTGGGGTGGTTGTCAGATATGTATTGGTTTGTATGCATGTATGGATAGGTTGGTCAGGTGGTACCAGTCGTCAATGTCAGGTTTACAGTACCCCCACACAGCTAGGTCAATGGTTCCAGTTGCATCACTGAGGAGGAAGGTTGTTGTATTCATGGTGGTGCCGGCTCAGGTTGTTGCTTCAGTTGTGGGTTTTACCAGTTTGATTACTTTGCAAGTGATGTTGATCTGTGGAAGAGCATGGCATAAACAGACAAATTAGTCATAGGAAGTAGTATGTTTAGCTTTTATAACTTCACATTGACATGACACTATTTGCATATAGGTTGACTTTAGAAAATCTGGAGTATGTAATTCAAATTCAAAGATTCAAGGCCAAGGTTCAGTAGGTGGCATTTTGTTTTTGCATGATATTGTATGTTTTATCTAATGTCACTACTGTGGCATAGGATGCAAAAAAAGATAGTAGACTTACTTTTTCGAAGTGGCGTCCTTCATTCAGAATGGTGGTGGTTGCATGTGAATAGCCACCCAGGGAGTGATGGATTATGGGAATTTGAGTCCGAGTCTCCAAGCCCTGAGTCAATTAGGTGGCTCACACGTGTGTGTGTGTGTGTGTGTGTGTGTGTGTGTGTGTGTGTGTGTGTGTGTGTGTGTGTGTGTGTGTGTGTGTGTGTGGGAATGGGGGGGGGGTGTCACAGCAGGTGGCATTAAAAGTTTAGACATTACAAGTACCGCATAGTACCACACTTCAAATAAACCAAACTATACCTTTCACAAATCAACTCAATAAGTGTCAAACTAAATGAATGCCTGCGAAACTGTTTTCGGATGTGTGAGATGTGCAAAATAAATCAGCATTGTTTTTCGGTGGAGTGTCCCTTTAAGGCCAAAACTCTTAACATCTTACTTGGCTTTAATTAAACACACAAGATAGGAATACATTTCACATTTTTATACCCATAGCTCCACCCATCTTCCCAGGGGGGGGGGATGCAAACACACAAACAATAACTCACCAATTCAGCTTCAGAGTTTAGATTCAACAGGGCACCATTGGCACGGTGGATATCTACAGATCAGTAAAGGCGCAACCAATCACTTCAAGTTCAAACATTAACATTAACATGGTACATTCATGTCCACATTTTTAGTAGCGTTTTAAACATAAATTTAACATTTTTAACTTTGTGTTATTCTTTCGTAATTTATACTTTTAACTTATGCTTTTAACTTATTAAACTAAAACACAATATGAATTCAAAGATGCAAACACAAAAATGAAATCAGTGCTGCAATACAATGGTTCCTTCCAATTGAAGCAATTTAACAAATAAATTAAGCAGCATTGCATCAAACATTTAAGCAGCATTTTAAAACAACAGGAATGTAAACATATTCACCGACCATTGGCGTCTTTGAAATTGCACTCTGAGTAGAGCTTGGTGCTTCTGGTTGCTGTCACACACACACACACACATATATATATATATATATATATATATATATATATATGTTTGTGACATTGTGTGTGTGTGTGTGTGTGTGTGTGTGTGTGTGTGTATATATATATATATATCCTCATCCTGGGCAACAATATGTTTTTGAGAAAATACAAGATGGTTTTTGCATGATATTGTATGTTTTACATTGATATTGATATTGTATGTTTGTTTGTTTGTTTGTTTGTTTGTTTGTGTGTGTGTGTGTGTGTGCATGTGTGCGCATGCGTGCGTGCATATGTGTGTATGACACCTGTGTGTGGAGTGAAGCACTCTGGGAGATGAAGTACAGCCGTGGTGGCCATTTTAGTATATGTGTGTGTGTGTGTGTGTGTGTGTGTGTGTGTGTCTGTGTGTGTGTGTGTTTGTTTGTTTGTTTGTTTGTTTGTTTGTTTGTTTGTGTGTGTGTGTGTGTGTGTGTGTGTGTGTGTGTGTGTTTGTGTGTGTGTGTGTGTGTGTGTGTGTGTGTGTTTGTGTGTGTTTAGTGTCAGGGCATGTGTCATCAAAAGTTTAAACATTTATCATTTCAAAACGGTTTCACGTATCTAAATGAATTCCATAACTTTATGTCAGGTAAGTCCAGAGATTGCACAGAAAAAGTTTAGGCTCATTCAGGCAAATGGCCTGGGAGGAGATAGCAAAAATAGGTTATTGACAAAGTCCAAGATGGCGGAAAATCTAGCAGACTTAAATGGGCGTGGTCTATATGGATAGATGCGTATTGATCCAGGGAATCCAGCAGATGTGGAATTTTGATTCTACGCCTCACGGTTCAGCAGTTATGGGCCAATACGTGAAATGGTCTGTTATAGCGCCACCATCTGGTCAATATGGGTAATTTTTTGTCTCTGAGTAGTGGGGCACATTTCCAACCTATGTGCAAAGTCTGGCTACTGTACCCCTTACGGTTTTTGACGTGCATACTGTTTTAGCGGAGAATAATAATAAAAAATATAGCCGCAAGCGGCGAAGCGAGGTCCAAGCTTCCGGTGACTTGGGGGTTATATGTCAGATAATATAGACACTGAATTGCACATTTAGTCAGAGTTGATATGTGCACAAGTGTACCAAGTTTGCAAGTAATATGTAGTAAGTAGCAGTGGTGGTGGTAAGCCAAATGGTGGCTGTCAAAGAGGCTTATTAAGCAATGGACTTTTTCTAGGCAAACTGTCATAATTTCAAATCCTAGCTTCCTGATAAGCTTAGATGTGTTAGCCATGAGTGGACAGCTTACTGAGGTGTTGCTTTTGTGGTGTTCCGAGTCCATTGGATGAAGATAGTGTGCTGCTTCTACTGTACACTTCTGATCATGGTTATAGATGTGCTCAGTGAGGAAAGGATTAAACAAACTGTTCCTGAATGGTGATCTAAGTAATTTGGTTGTCACAATGAAAAGCCAATGCTTTTGTAGTAGTGGTGGTAGTCATAAATCTGGTCTGCATAAGCACAAGGCCAGAATTTGAACCATTTGTTTTGAAATTAATGTAAAATCCTAACTATTACTAGATACTCCACATGGTACATTCATAGTGTCTCTGTATAGGTATAACAAGATTAATATTCAGGTTGTGTAAATCACCCTTTAAGTGGCTTAATAGGTTATCAGTTAACAAGTTACTTGTCTGTTATTCAGATGTTTTAAAAGGGTAAGCTTGGGCACAGTGGACATCTACAAGTTGGCAATAAAAGTGTAAGCTCAAGGTTGACTAAAGGAGTTAGGATATAATGCATAAAAAACTGGGACAAAAGACAGCAAAGGAGGCAGATATATGATTCAAACAATAAGTTTTTATTGCAAATAATAGTTTTTATGAAATGAAAAACTTAAAGTAAAAAGAAATATATCAATCCATTTTGTCCTTGTGTGGGGCTGAGTCGGGGTTTCTGGACTGTGTGGAGGGACTGTCGAGTCTTGGAGTCAAGTCTGAGTCAGGGCTATGATTTGTCTATTACGTCAACTCAGATGTGATTGAGCATGAGGATAGCTTCTTCCATTTCGTCTGTAGTCATTTGAGTTGGTGATTTTGTAAGCAGTGGTGTGATAAGTGCGAGTGGGATGGTGTATGATGTTTCCTGGTTATTGATGGACAGAGAGAATTGGATATGTGTTTTGCGGTTTCTGTTTTATGGCGTTGATTGCATTTGTGACATTTGTATGTGAGTGAGTCAAAGTTTACAGTAGTGATAGGTGCCAAAAACAGAAGTACTTGTTTGTGACGGTGGCAGAAGAGACTTCACCATAGATGCTTTGAGTGGTGGGTGGTGGTGGTTCTGTGTATGATTCAAGTGCAGTGGTGGGTGTTGATGTTGTGGTTGGGGTGGTTGTCAGATATGTTTTGGTTTGTATGCATGTATGGATAGGTTGGTCAGGTGGTACCAGTCGTCAATGTCAGGTTTACAGTACCCCCACACAGCTAGGTCAATGGTTCCAGTTGCGTCAATGAGGAGGAAGGTTGTTGTATTCATGGTGGTGCCGGCTCAGGTTGTTGCTTCAGTTGTGGGTTTTACCAGTTTGATTACTTTGCAAGTGATGTTGATCTGTGGAAGAGCATGGCATAAACAGACAAATTAGTCATAGGAAGTAGTATGTTTAGCTTTTATAACTTCACATTGACATGACACTATTTGCATATAGGTTGACTTTAGAAAATCTGGAGTATGTAATTCAAATTCAAAGATTCAAGGCCAAGGTTCAGTAGGTGGCATTTTGTTTTTGCATGATATTGTATGTTTTATCTAATGTCACTACTGTGGCATAGGGTGCAAAAAAAGATAGTAGACTTACTTTTTCGAAGTGGCGTCCTTCATTCAGAATGGTGGTGGTTGCATGTGAATAGCCACCCAGGGAGTGATGGATTATGGGAATTTGAGTCCGAGTCTCCAAGCCCTGAGTCAATTAGGTGGCTCACACGTGTGTGTGTGTGTGTGTGTGTGTCTGTGTGTGGGAATGGGGGGGGGGGGGGGTGTCACAGCAGGTGGCATTAAAAGTTTAGACATTACAAGTGCCGCATAGTACCACACTTCAAATAAACCAAACTATACCTTTCACAAATCAACTCAATAAGTGTCAAACTAAATGAATGCCTGCGAAACTGTTTTCGGATGTGTGAGATGTGCAAAATAAATCAGCATTGTTTTTCGGTGGAGTGTCCCTTTAAGGCCAAAACTCTTAACATCTTACTTGGCTTTAATTAAACACACAAGATAGGAATACATTTCAAATTTTTATACCCATAGCTCCACCCATCTTCCCGGGGGGGGGGGGGGGGGGGATGCAAACACACAAACAATAACTCACCAATTCAGCTTCAGAGTTTAGATTCAACAGGGCACCATTGGCACGGTGGATATCTACAGATCAGTAAAGGCGCAACCAATCACTTCAAGTTCAAACATTAACATTAACATGGTACATTCATGTCCACATTTTTAGTAGCGTTTTAAACATAAATTTAACATTTTTAACTTTGTGTTATTCTTTCGTAATTTATACTTTTAACTTATGCTTTTAACTTATTAAACTAAAACACAATATGAATTCAAAGGTGCAAACACAAAAACAAAATCAGTGCTGCAATACAATGGTTCCTTCCAATTGAAGCAATTTAACAAATAAATTAAGCAGCATTGCATCAAACATTTAAGCAGCATTTTAAAACAACAGGAATGTAAACATATTCACCGACCATTGGCGTCTTTGGAATTAAACTCTGAGAAGAGCTTGGTGCTTCTGGTTGCTGTCTGTTTGTTTGAATGTATGACTGAGAGAATGTATTCCTTTTCAGGTGTTCTCAATCTGGTAATGAGCGGCCATTTTGCTGCTGCATCTTGGGAAGTGTAGTTTTTTGTGAGAGTAATCCCATTCCCTGGCTCATCTCTTGCACCAGGGGCTGTGTGTGTGTGTGTGTGTGTGTGTGTGTGTGCATGTGTGTGTGTGTGTGTGTGTGTGTGTGTGTGTGTGTGTGTGTGTGTGTGTGTGTGTGTGTGTGTGCATGTGTGTGTGTGTGTGCGTGCGTGCGTGCGTATGTGTGTATGACACCTGTGTGTGGAGTGAAGCACTCTGGGAGATGAAGTACAGCCGTGGTGGCCATTTTAGTATATGTGTGTGTGTGTGTTTGTGTTTGTTTGTTTGTTTGTGTGTGTCTGTGTGTGTGTGTGTGTGTGTGTGTGTGTGTGTGTGTGTGTGTGTGTGTGTGTGTGTGTGTGTGTGTGTGTGTGTGTGTGTTTGTGTGTGTTTAGTGTCAGGGCATGTGTCATCAAAAGTTTAAACATTTATCATTTCAAAACGGTTTCACGTATCTAAATGAATTCCATAACTTTAGGTCAGGTAAGTCCAGAGATGCCACAGAAAAAGTTTGGGCTCATTCAGGCAAATGGCCTGGGAGGAGATAGCAAAAATAGGTTATTGAGAAAGTCCAAGATGGCGGAAAATCTAGCAGACTTAAATGGGCGTGGTCTATATGGATAGATGCGTATTGATCCAGGGAATCCAGCAGATGTGGAATTTTGATTCTACGCCTCACGGTTCAGCAGTTATGGGCCAATACGTGAAATGGTCTGTTATAGCGCCACCATCCGGGCAATATGGGTAATTTTTTGTCTCTGAGTAGTGGGGCACATTTCCAACCTATGTGCAACGTCTGGCTACTGTACCACTTACGGTTTTTGACGTGCATACTGTTTTAGCGGAGAATAATAATAAAAATAAAAATAATAATAAACGGAACAGATACAATAGGGATCCACGCACTTCGTGCTTGGACCCCTAATAAAAATAATAAACGGAACAGATACAATAGGGATCCACGCACTTCGTGCTTGGACCCCTAATAAACGGAACAGATACAATAGGGATCCACGCACTTCGTGCTTGGACCCCTAATAAACGGAACAATTACAATAGGGATCCACGCACTTCGTGCTTGGACCCCTAAAAATAATAAACGGAACAGATACAATAGGGATCCACGCACTTCGTGCTTGGACCCCTAATAAACGGAACAGATACAATAGGGATCCACGCACTTCGTGCTTGGACCCCTAAATATAGCCGCAAGCGGCGATGCGGGGTCCAAGCTTCCGGTGACTTGGGGGGGTATATGTCAGATAGTGCACATTTATTCAGACTTGGTATGTGCACAAGTAAACAAAGTTTGGTTGAGATCTGGTGACCTGACGGTTTCCAAGCAGTACTAGTAGTAGTAGTAGTAGCAGTAGTAGTAATAGTAGTAGTAGTAGTGTTGGTAGTAGTGGGAGTGGTAGCAATAGTAGCAGCAGAAGCAGTGGCGTGCCTGACCAAGTTGGTGCCCTAGGCAAGATTTTTGCTGGTGCCCCCCCCCCCCCCAAAGAAAATATAATAAAAATGATATCGCAGCTAATTCCACCACTGCAGTGCAGGCTCAGAATTGCCAGTGGTGCTGGAAGTACTTTTAGATAGGGGGTGCTGTAAGAATGGGAGTCTCAGTGCTGCCCGTAAGGGCAGTGCCGAAGAAAATTTGACGTTTTTTGGACTTTCATCCATATTTAGAAGAATATTTAATTTTAAATTAACATTAGGATTATACTGTTGTGATGTCATTATTCAGTATCTTCTCCTTTTCTCACTCACTTTCATGTAAGCACCTGCCTTTAGTCGTTTTACACTACAACAGACAGCAACACAGGCATAAACACTGAACTTATTATTATTATTATGGAAAACCAGATTATGATGAAAATCAAACACTTTTGAAGAGAGAGCGTATGAAATAAGATTAGAGCTGGGAAGCACAAACTGTTTTTTAATGCATTTTGTTGGTGGTATAAACACAAGACAGCCAAATCCAACAATTTCGAAAATCCCATTTCTTGCCACCAGGGGGTGCTGCAGCACCCTCAGCACCCACCTTCCAGCTCCCTTGCGGCCTTCCCCCACTCTGGGAAAAAGCTCCGAGCAGGTAGAAAGAAGGGGGCGCAGCCGCGCAGGGGGGGTATGGATTAGGGACCATGGTGAAAGTGCTGCAGCCCAGGCAGCCAGAAAGCCAGAATTAGAAAATTGATTTCACTATTATTTAAAGACTTAAGACGTTGTTGTGCTTATTTTTTTGTCTACTATTGTAAAATAATAGTAGGCCTATTATCATGAAAAAGTATTTGTAATTTTTTTTTTTTTTTTTTTTTTTACCCTCTCTGGCGCCCCTAACGGCTCAAGCGCCCTTAGCATTTGCCTAGTTCGCCTAATGGACGGCACGCCACTGAGCAGAAGTACTAAGAATAGTAGTAGTAGTAGTAGCAGCAGCGGCAGTAGTAGTGGTGGTTGGCTGTTATAGCGCCACCATCTGGTGGATTGGTGTAATTTTTTCCTCTGAGTAGTGGGTGATGTCTTGAAACTATGTAGAAAGGTGGGTGATGTGGGGCGTATATGGTTTCTGAGATCCACACACTTTTAGGGCAGGAAAAGAACAAAAGCAAATACACACAAGTTTAGACATTTATCATTTCAAAACGGTTTCACGTATCCAAAATCCTTTAATAACTTTAGGTCGGGGTAGTCCATAGATAACCCAGAAAAAGTTTCGTGTGATTTGGCCAAACAGTCTAGGAGGAGCTCACAAAAGTAGGTTTTTTATAAAATTCAAAATGGCGGAAAATCTACCACACAGAAATGGGCGTGGCCTAGTGGGTTAGATACATGATGCTCCAGGGAAACCAGTAGATGTGGAATTTTGATTCTACAGCTCGCAGTTCAGAAGTTATGGACCGACAAACGTGAAATTGGCTGTTATAGCGCCACCATCTGGTGGATTGGTGTAATTTTTTTACTCTGAGTAGTGGGTGATGTCGTGAACCTGTGTGGAAAGTTTGGGTGATGGCGGGTGTATGGTTTCTGAGATCCACACACTTTTAAGGCAGGAAAAGAACAAAAGTAAATACACAAAAGTTTAAACATTTATCATTTCAAAACGGTTTCACGTATCTAAATGAATTCCATAACTTTAGGTCAGGTAAGTCCAGAGATGCCACAGAAAAAGTTTGGGCTCATTCAGGCAAATGGCCTGGGAGGAGATAGCAAAAATAGGTTATTGAGAAAGTCCAAGATGGCGGAACATCTAGGCACACGCAAATGGGCGTGGCCTATATGGATAGATGCGTATTGATCCAGGGAATACAGCCGAAGTGGAATTTTGATTCTACGCCTCACGGTTCAGAAGATATGGACCATAACGCGAAATGGTCTGTTATAGCGCCACCATCTGGCCGATATGGGTATTTTTTTGTTTCTGATTAGTGAGGCACATTTACAATCTATGTGCCCAGTCTGGCTACGCTGAGCATTACAGTTTCTGCTGTACATACAGTTTTACCGGAGAAGAAGAAAAAAAATAATCGGAACAGATACAATAGGGATCCACGCACTTCATGCTTGGACCCCTAAATATAGCCGCAAGCGGCGATGACGGGGTCCAAGCATGGTCAGTAAGGGTGTAGTGGTCAGTAAGGGTGATGGGGTCAGTCAGGGTGTTGTGGTCACATAAGTACTTGTGACTTGAAGTAGTACTTGGATAGAAAGCAGTTTTTGTGTACAATATCCCTTTAAGTATCTGGACAGAAAGTGGTATTTGGGTAGAACATACTGTCAATACGACAAGTAATTCTCTGGCTCTGCAGATACATATAATATGGTCTACAAAGTTAAGTACAACAGAATGGATAGCTCACTTGGTAAAGCTCCTGACTTATGCTAACTAAAGACCATTGCGGCTCAAAGTTCAAACCCCACGTGGGATGAAAAACTTTCAACTTCAGACAGTTAAGTCAGTAACAGTAATTAAAACCCCACATGTTGCCTCCTTATTTTGCGGTGTTTCATGAACTTTTTCAATATCTTGGAAATGTTAGCTGGACATTGCGTGGCTGTGTTCAAGAACGTGTTTTGCAACAGGAGAGGTTAGTTCTTGTCTCATGATGGAGCTTTTGTGTTCTGAAATCAGAATTTTCAGTTGTCATTATGTCTTTCCCACACACACATCAAACCATAGGGCGTAGTGGCGTCCACTACAGAAGGTTGATGGGTTTTATCCCTGAAATTGCTTTTGGTGACTATAGCCAGCACCCTGCATGGCAGCTTGTCATGCAGTCCATTTACCATTAAGGACATTTATGTATTACACACATAATGCACCACTTTACATTAAAAGTCTGCCCTGAATGGAGGTGTTTGAACTAATTGGTGTGGGTTGTGCTGTTACAATGAGCACATGAGTGACAAGGATAATTCAGATTGAATTCTCTTTTTGGACCTTTCACATGTGAAGACACAATAATGTATTGGAATGTTTTTCCTCTCTCATCTGAAAGAAGGCTCCCAGCAAACACAATTACATCATGATGATGTTCTGATATCATCTTTCAGTGACGTCCACGACTAGGCCAAATCACAGCCGATTTGGGGATCATTTAGACATCTACACAGGAATGTCAAGATGACGTCGAAATATGACGTTACAAAGAATAGGCATATTCAGTTATTCTGCTATGTACACAGTGTGTATTCAGCAGCGTTATACATAATTATATCCAGATTAACCTTTATTCTACATTTTCAAAAAATAAAACAGTTACCTGGCCGTGGTTTGAACCCAGGACCTCCAGCTTTGGTGTCTGCTACTCTACCCCTACACCATCCTTCCACAGCAATGACGAGGCACAGATGTAACCTTATTATGGCATAAACTTGTTTTTATTCAAACGTGGGTGTCAAGTCTTTGTGGATCGGGCATTACTGTGTGACATCTAAACCAACTATGTATTATGCTACAGCAGATGCAGAACCCCAAAACACATTAACCCCACCCAAAATGCTACATTCCAACTTCCAGTAGTAGTAGTAGTAGTAGTAGTAGTAGTAATAGTAGCAGAAGTAGTAATAGTAGTAGTAGTAGTGTTGGTAGTAGTGGGAGTGGTAGCAGTAGTAGCAGCAGTAGTTGTAATTGCCCGGTTAATGAGTTGTGGGCAATTTAGTGTTGGCGTGTGTTTCATTAAAAGTTTCGAGATTTATCATTTCAAAACGGTTTCACGTATCCAAAATCCTTTACTAACCTTAGGTCGGGGTAGTCCATAGAGGACCCAGAAAAAGGTTTGTGTGATTTGGCCAAACGGTCTAGGAGGAGCTCGCAAAAGTAGGTTTTTGATCAAATTCAAAATGGCGGGAAATCTACCACACAGAAATGGGCGTGGCCTAGTGGGTTAGATACATGATGCTCCAGGGAAACCAGTAGATGTGGAAGTTATGGACCGACAAACGTGAAATTGGCTGTTATAGCGCCACCATCTGGTGGATTGGTGTAATTTTTTTACTCTGAGTAGTGGGTGATGTCGTGAACCTGTGTGGAAAGTTTGGGTGATGGGGGGTGTATGGTTTCTGAGATCCACACACTTTTAGGGCAGGAAAAGAACAAAAGTAAATACACAAAAGTTTAAACATTTATCATTTCAAAACGGTTTCACGTATCTAAATGAATTCCATAACTTTAGGTCAGGTAAGTCCAGAGATGCCACAGAAAAAGTTTGGGCTCATTCAGGCAAATGGCCTGGGAGGAGATAGCAAAAATAGGTTATTGAGAAAGTCCAAGATGGCGGAACATCTAGGCACACGCAAATGGGCGTGGCCTATATGGATAGATGCGTATTGATCCAGGGAATACAGCCGAAGTGGAATTTTGATTCTACGCCTCACGGTTCAGAAGATATGGACCATAACGCGAAATGGTCTGTTATAGCGCCACCATCTGGCCGATATGGGTCATTTTTTGTTTCGGAGTAGTGAGGCACATTTACAATCTATGTGCCCAGTCTGGCTACGCTGAGCATTACAGTTTCTGCTGTACATACAGTTTTACCGGAGAAGAAGAAAAAAAATAATCGGAACAGATACAATAGGGACCACGCACTTCGTGCTTGGACCCCTAATAAACGGAACAATTACAATAGGGATCCACGCACTTCGTGCTTGGACCCCTAATAATAATAGTCCATCATATTATCTGGTAGTCTTTTCTTTTTTTTTTTACGTGCACTGCCCTTTTTAACACGTTCACTGCCAATGACGTATTAATACGTCAAAAATAATCCAACGGTTGACTGCCAATGACGTATTAATACGTCAAAAAAATGAATTTTTTTTTTTTGACCGTGGGATGTGCATCTAACCCTTTTACATCTCTTATATAATTATTGGAGCCACCGAACGTTTACAACCCATTCCACCGAGCCACTAAGTGGCGACAGTGCTCTCCTGACTAGAGGAAGGCAAGCAAAAAGCAGCCATTCTCATGAAAATGGATGGGGGAAAACGCTTTCGTTTTCGCGCTGATTGCTGGCGATGCGGGATTGCAAATTTGCATAATAGATTACAGGTGGAACACACTTTGAAACACGCAGCATAAATATGACCAGAATCGCAAAAGCTTCTCTCAACCAAAACTCCAAGAAGCGAGCGAGTCCATCCAGACTTCCTCAAACAGCGGCCGCGCAGACAGGCAGCAGCAGCAGCAAAGCAGTGAGACTGGTGACAAGCTTGTGACGGCCGCTGCAGCCAAGAAGAACGCCCACGGAGGGAGGAGTTGGAAGCAGAGGGGGGTTTCCTGCTGTTATGCAGGAAATTACTGTTCAAAACTATTGTTTAGATGTATGACGTCTTACTGATGCCAAAAATGAATGGTTAAAGTGACTGTTCTATCGAATTTCACAAAAAGCCGTTTATCTCTGAATAATTTTTCTGACGCTGAAACCATGCTGTATTCAACTGCTAATGCTTACATAACTACTAACTCTACAAACTAACTCTTTTAGACAGAGAAAGCACACATTCTATTAGTTCTTTTGAGATATTGTGTGTTCACAAAATCTTAGCAGAAAAGAATCCTCGGTCTTGAAAGATGAGCCAGAATCCTCAAAAAAAACCTCTGGCAGAAGCTAACTACAGTAAAAAAAAAACGTCTGGCAGTGAATGTGTTAAGAGCCTTTTTTCTCCAAGCCCTGCTACAACGCTCGCTGAAAATATCTTATTTATAAGGTACAAAAATCCAGCACAGTATGGTTGTTCCATTACAGTACAATAATGAGCCATCCAAAGAAACGTTTCACACAAGATACAAGCCATCCAATATGGTGAAGTATTAAGTTTACGTGTAGCTGTGAAACAAAATAAGCCTAACCTACGTTGCCATTTTGGAAAAATCAGCACAGATGAAAATATAATGCTGTAATGATATCAGCGAAAGATTAGGCTACATTAGGCCTTACCTTTTATTCAATTGCTGCACACCCTCTTTCTTTTCTCTCTCTAGCGCCACCTGCAGTAGCATCGTGTCAACATGTTGCCGTTTGATTACATCGTTTCATTATGATTGATAGTTTAACGGCCCTGCTGTGCTGCTCTATCAAATTGTAACCCTGCCAGTAATCCCATTCTTTACTAAATGTAACTGCAGTCTTGATTTAAAAAAATCTGTAAGGGATTATAGTTACCTTTTTTGGAATGTGATTACATAATCCCATTACATGTAATCTGTTACTCCCCAAGGCAAGTATATGTAAACTTTAACTCGCAAATTCTCACATGCAGATGACTCTGCCAAAGAGAGTGAGGGAACAGCATTGTTACCCATACAAAGCAAACCCAATATGTTCTATGTGAATAATGCATACTGTATACCTGTGTGTGTGTGTGTGTGTGTGTGTGTGTGTGTGTGTGTGTGTGTGTGTGTGTGTGTGTGTGTGTGCGTGCGTGCGTGCGTGCGTGCGTGCGTGCGTGCGTGTGTGTGTGTGTGTGTGTGTTCACGTGAATGAAATGTTGGCAGTTTACATTAGTGGATCATAATGGTCAGTGGATCATAAACCTTCTGACAGAGGACGCAGCAGCCAGCAGGTAAGGCTGGGGAAAATCACATACTGCATCCAGATCATCACTGGGGGTGTGTGCTCCCACCCTGGTTCCTCCTCCTCTACACGAATGACTGCACCTCAGGGGACCCATCTCTCAAACTCTGGAAGTTTGCAGATGATACAACGGTCATCGGCCTCATCCGAGGGAGGTACCCCCCCAAGCCTTGTTTGTTTGAACTTGTGCATACCTTCCTCTGTGTGTGAGACTGTGCAGTACTTTGAGAGCAACGCAAACCGGAGTAAAATTCCTTGTATGTGTATATACTTGGGCAATAAAGCTGATTCTGATTCTGCAAACTACGGATATGTTGTTGTTAACATTGAGAACCGAAATATGTTGCATAATGACTTTGTATATCAGTAGTATACACGTCATATAGAGTCTGCTATTGAAATGCTGAGCCAACCACCTCCCTGCCATGCCAATCTGCTGCTGAGATGAGAGCATCGAGAGCTAGCTTTGTAGCGGCCAGCAGCTTCGTGTCCAGCATCTCGTTGCCTGTTCAGTTACCATGTCCGGTACTGTAGCAACTAACGGGGTCCCCAATGCAGGGACGCAATTGGTCTCCAGCTAGCATTGGGCCCGCTACTGTACCAGCATGTCCCAGAGCTTGACGCGTGTTTGCGGCCCCCATTACCGATAGGAACTGTCGGGATCACCCGACAGGGACGACAGGGATGGAGAAGTTGGTACTCAAGTTGAGGCAGCAAGGTGCAATGCCCACTATCATAATACAGCATAGACATGGGCTAGCTAGCATGGACTATGCTAACTAGTAATTTGGCAGTAGTAACAAGGCCGCGTGCGGTCGCTGTCAGTGCAGACAGTAGACTGAACTATAACGGGCCAGAGAATGTGGCGTTAAGTCCTTCCACGTATCCTACGATCCCTCGTGGGCCACGTGACTGATCTGTATATGCTCAAATCTGCAATTGGGATTTATGTCCACTAGAGTTCGCTAGTAGTCCATTTGTCACCACACTAGCATGGATTAAAACCCTTCTCTATGTGTCCTGTCTTTCACAAGAAGTTCAAAGTGCAGCCTCAGCACGCACACACACACACACACACACACACACACACACACACACACACACACACACACACACACACACACACACAGAAGAAATTAATCCCACAGGCCAGACATCAAATGTTGATCTTTCATAATATTGATGCTCTGAGTTAATTCAACATGTTTCCATGTTTTTTCTTGCAAATTTCTGGAATCAAATTTGGTGATTAAAGCAGCAAATAGGATTATAGTTATTTCACACAGAGGAATCCCCTGTGCCCCCCTGCAAACCACCAAACAGCACGGCCCAGACGGTCAATGACTGGAAAAAGACATCAGACAAGACAGACTGACAATATAATTTAGCCCTCTGTACGACGATGTATGACCAATGATGCGAAAATGCCCATAATGTAGGATAATTTGATCATTTTGTGGTATAGTTCCTATGTGGTAGATAGAGTGCTGGAATTTCCGACCCAAGTAGAAGTATTAATATTTTGCTGTTCATTTACCTCAGTGGAAAGTACTGGTGAAAAATGTACTTTATTAAAGGTAAAAAGCACCTCATTTAAAATGGAAAGTTATGAAAGTTAGTTCATTTTTTAGAAACTTCAAGACAACATTGTGTTGTGATTTAAAAAATGTGTTTTAATTGGATAAACGTCACAAACAAAGTGAATCCCCCCCCTCTCCCCATCGTAAGAAGACGGCCGCTGCTTGCGTACGATAATTTCCCTCCAAAAACGTTAATTTTGACCCTCTGGTATACGATAATTCAACATTTCCCACCTGGCAAGACTGACTGAAAGAAAGGAGACTTTCAGAAGTATAAAAGCAAAGAAGTAGGCTAAGAACAAGGGACAGAAAGAGAAGATAGGAAAAAAGGTAGGCTACATTGTAGCCTACAGTGTAGGCTACAATGTCGGCATTGTAGGTTACATTGTAGCCTACAGCCTAGTACTGTACAGTGAAGTGTATGTTACATTGTAGCCTACAGTGTAGGTTACATTGTAGCCTACAGCCTAATGTACTGTACAGTGTATGTTACATTGTAGCCTACAGTGTATAGGTTACATTGTAGCCTACAGCCTAATGTACTGTACAGTGTATGTTACATTGTAGCCTACAGTGTAGGTTACATTGTAGCCTACAGTGTAGGTTACATTGTAGCCTACACTGTAGACTACATCAGAAGTGCGTGTGCCAGGGCTGAAGCATGTATCTTGTGTTAATGCACATACTGTGAGTTTGCCTATCCTTTTGTTTTCTGTAACTTCCATTCAAGCATCACAACTGTTCTTTTTCTTACACCTGCTGGCAGCTTTGCAGCCGACCACCCCCTCGCGACAGTAAAACCATCCATCACTGCAGCCATCTCTCCATCAGCAGACAGCCATTCATCAATCTGCATGTCTGTCCGCTCATCAAAATGTCACTCCGCCATTGACAAGAGGACATATGCCATGGCTCGGTGTGGCAGCGGCCATAAATCAATGCACAAAGACACACAGAAGGAGCATAACTCCCCCCTCTGACCTGAAAGAGATGGGGACGCAACGAACGAAGCCACGCAAAGCCGCTCCCCGACTGCGACCTCCCCCCTCCCCTGCTCGGCCACTCCCTGACTCGGTCCTCCCCTTCCGCTGCTCGGCCACTCACTGACTCGGTCCTCCCCCTCCGCTGCTCGGCCACTCTCCACTCTGACTTCCTCCCTCCGCTGCTTGGCCACTCCCTGACTCGGTCCTCCCCCTCCGCTGCTCGGCCGCTCCGCGACTCTGCCCTCCTCCCACCCCTGCTCAGCCACTACCTGACTCAGACCTCCCCCCTCCCCTGCTCGGCCACTCCACTCGGAGTTCCTCCCTCCCCTGCTCGGCCACTCCCTGACTCGGTCCTCCCCCTCCCCTCCTCGGTCACTCCTTGACTCGGTCCTCCCCCTCCGCTGCTCGGCCACTCCCTGACTCGGAGCTCCCCCTCCCCTGCTCGGCCACTCTCCACTCGGAGTTCCTCCCTCCCCTGCTCGGCCACTCTCCACTCGGAGTTCCCCCCTCCCCTGCTCGGCCACTCTCTGACTCGGACCTCCCCCCTCCCCTGCTCGGCCGTGGCGTAACGTTTCCCCGGGCATTGTTAAGGCAGTGCTGCACTCTGCTTGAAATGTCATCACTGACTGAAAAGAAACTGGCTTCCAGGAAAACATTTGATACCTGCCGATCTGTGGGGCCAGGAATGCAATGGTTCAGGATAGGGTTCACTGCCACAGGATGGGGCATATCACTTATCACAGCTATTATTATGATTTCCCTTTGAGCAGGCTTTATTCTCAGGTTAGGCTCCATCTATGGCCTCTCTTCATAGCTCTTTCCTCTCCCTCTGTCTTAAAACAAGATCACTCAACTTGAACTTAAACTCTGAAGGCACCCTAACATCTGATAAATCCCTTGTCGCTGGCATCTTTAATAGATTTTTTACAACCATTGCTAGCACCTTGGTTAGTAAACTACCCTCCCACTCTGGACGGTATGGTAAAGACCACATTGAGAGCTTTTACTCGAATTTAGGAGTACGGTCGGACGACTTCCAGTTTCAGGAGGTGTCAGAGGAGGTGGTGCTGTTGAAGCTCAGGGCCCTTAAGCCGTCTAAAGCTACAGGTATTGATAACATCCCAAGCAGGTTCATCCGAGATGCAGCTGATTTGATTTCACCTTATATTACTCATATAATCAATCTGTCTATTAGAGAAGGTCATGTCCCCCATGATTTCAAACAAGCCAGGGTAATCCCCCTTCATAAAAAAGGAAGTAAACTAGAACCAGGAAATTATCGCCAAGTCTCAATTCTCTCTTCCATATCTAAGTTAATGGAAAGAGTCATTTTTGAACAAATTGACAGTTACCTTGCATCTCGGGAGCTCCTGTTTAAATTTCAGTCTGGATTCAGAAAATCACATTCAACTGACACCTGTTTGCTTTTTCTAACCGATCACATCAGAAAGGAAGTAGACTCTGGTAAATACTGTGGTATGGTCATGCTGGACCTTCAAAAAGCTTTTGACACCGTTAACCATGATGTTCTACTGTGTAAGCTCGGGGCTCTGGGCTTCAACAGCACTTCCCTCAACTGGGTTAGGTCCTACCTGGAGGGTAGGGAGCAGGTGGTGGACATAAATGGAACGCTGTCCTGTCCCCTCCCCCTGACGTGTGGGGTCCCCCAGGGAAGTATTTTAGGGCCTTTATTCTTTTTAATTTATATAAACGATATGCAATCGGCCTGTGATTGCAACCTGTTCCTTTTCGCAGACGACTCTGCCCTCCTGTTCTCTCACAAGGACAGGGGGGAGATCGAAAGGAAATTGAACAGTGAGCTTCACAGTGTTAGTGTGTGGCTCTCGGACAACAAATTATCACTTCATCTGGGGAAAACGGAGTCTATTTTATTTGGGTCAAATTTTAATTTAAAAAAGTCCCCCGGGTTTAAAATCATGGTGGGTGGCGTAGCTGTTAACACCAAGGAGGAGATTACGTACCTTGGCTGCATTTTAGATAACAAACTCTCTGGAGAGAGCATGGCCTCAAAAGTAATTTCCAAAGTAAATCAAAGAACCAAATTCTTAGCCAGAATTTCATCCTTCATAGACAAGAGCGCCCTTGAAACCTTGGCAAATGCTCTGATTCAATGTCATTTTGACTATGCTTGCTCCTCCTGGTTCACGGCAATCACCATAAAACTTAAAAACAGGCTTCAGACCTCTCAGAATAAATTAATATGGGTTATTCTAAAACTGCATCCCAGAGACCATCTCCTCCCCTCTCACTTCCTTAGCCTTAGGTGGCTCAGAGTGGAGGAGAGGGTTTCCCAGAACAAACTGTGCATGGTTTTCAGGATTTTTAAACGGGAGGCTCCTCGCTACCTCTCTGACTACTTCTGTAAAGTCAGTGAGGTACATGGCTACTCCACAAGAGGAAGCACCTCCAACATTGTTCCCCCCAAATTTAAATCTTTAAAGGGTAAATGTACCTTCTCTTACTCAGCAGCTATTTTATGGAACAAACTCCCTGAGAGTATAAAGACCCTTAATTCCAGGTTCTCTTTTAAGCTTGCCTTGAAAAATGGCTGGTTGGCTCCCAAATGGGTCCCTAACCTTTTATTTTCTTTTGTCTCTTGTATTCTCGTAGTTTTTAAACCCTAGGTAGGTCTTTGATTTATTATAGGAGCTGGTCTCTCTTTTTATTTATTGATTGGTGCATTTTTTGTTGTTATTTAAATAACCATTCAGTCAATGACTAATCAGTCATTGAGTGCATGGTTGTGTTGTAAAATGTTTTCATTGTTTGTGTTTGTTGCCCGCGCACACACGCGCTCATACCTGCACACATATTCACTCCACTTGTCCCACACAAAGGACCACAATGGAAACAAGCCCTTGGGCTTTATTGTGTTTTATTCCTTTTGATCAATATTTTTGTTGTATTGTCTTGCACAATTCTGCTCTTATTGAATCAATAAAGTTATCAATCAATCAATCAATCAATCAATCAATCGTCTAAGTCTGTTTCTCACTCTTAAGTATGAAAAAGCATTCTCAAACCTTCAGACCTTCCTACTTGAAGGAGAAATGTGTCTGATGCAGTAAAGAGAAAGCCAATCACCTTCAGGACCGGTGCCGGTGTGTGCAGGCTCATTGTGGTGATATAGTGTCATTAACTTATACAGACATAAACAAAACAAAAAAGCAGAAGGTCAGTGAGATGAGAAGTTTTGGAGTTAAGAATTGTTACTTGTTATTCCTGCTATAATGCGCTCATTGATTCTGCTAATTATTATTTATTAAAATGACATGAAGACAGATCTAGACCAAAGCAATCAACCTCGTGAGTAAAACCAGAGGAAATTTCATATGGTAAGAATTGGCATGACTTGAAGGAAAATGTGGGACAGTGAGAGAGAAAATTGAGGGAAAAGGAGAATGAAAGATCTGTTTGTATAGGTTTGTAACAAATATTTTTCTACATGACACCGTGTGTCCTTTTGTTTGCTATCTTGCATTCTGAAATATGGAAGCTAAAGTTCTGTAAACCACAGTTTTGTATCTGTTTTTGTCGTGTCTCATAAGCCCATACGGGCTGGGCACCATGGGTGTGTGACACGTAAATAAATCAATCAATCAATCAAATCAATCAATCAAATGTAGTGTGTGTGTGTGTGTGTGTGTGTGTGTGTGTGTGTGTGTGTGTGTGTGTGTGTGTGTGTGTGTGTGTGTGTGTGTGTGTGTGTGTGTGTGTGTGTCTGTGTGCGCGTGCGTGCATGCGTGTGTTAAACACAATCTAGTATCTGAGCCAAGGTGAATATGTTCATGGTTACACTGGTGAAACCTGACTGCAGCAACAATCAGTTGTCTATTCCCTGTGTATTGCTCTGAGTGATGAGGGTGAGAGACAGAGAGAGAGGAAGAAAGAGAGAGAGAGAAGGTTTGACTCCTTAGCCAGGCAATCAGACGTGGCAGAGATGAGGGTCTAATGACACTCAATGGAACAGAGGGATGGAGAGGCGGAAATGGAGATGGTAAAAGGAAGCCATTGGCTACCTACATTTACATAGGTGGAGTAACCCTGCTAATGGCCATTCATCAGTTTAGGTCTTATTGTTTGAGTTATCTGATTTGGGGCATATTGGACACACACACACACACACACACATACACACACACACACACACACACACACACACACACACACACACACACACACACATGTGGGCTACCTCTGGGTTTTTCAGAGGAAGTCGCGGACGTAATCCTGAAAGCTGTAGTTCCTTGAATGGCCACTTGAGGCAGGACTCAGAAGTCCCGTAGTTCCCGTTCACCCCCTTGTTAAAATGCCCCACTTTGTAACAGTGATTAAGCATGTTTACAGCCTATAGCTAATTTCACCTTTCATAACAACTGTAGGGGGTTGATTTTTTAAATATAACTCGCCCGTTTAGAGTAAAATAGACAATAGAAAAGGGGGTGATTGACAGGTCACCCGGCCGATCACTGGACCAATAGCAGGCAGAGCTGCGGCTCTTGAGCTGTGCAAGGACCCAAAGATGGCGACAGACAACACTTTGCTGCAAAACATGAGTCCAAAAAATAGTGGATGGCTTCGCCCATATTATTTAGGTCAGTGACACACACACACACACACACACACACACACACACACACACACACACACACACAGTAATCAAATTGACCCGTCCCAAAGTGATCACTATAAAGGGCAGTTTAGAGTCCAGCGATTTGTCATAGCCCGACGGGCATCGCTGAACGTGACGTCCGTTCCAGTATCGCTCGACGCTGATTTTGGACGCTGTCGCTCGTAAAAAATAGAAACACCTATAGGTGATAGGAGAACGCATCGCAGAGGTGCAGAGCAGGATGTGTTGTGATATTTTCAGATGGATTAATGCCAGACAGACAGAGAAGCTGCCAGTCAAGTCAGTCAACGTTACCGTTTTGATTGCAACATTACAAAACTCTCTATCTGCTTGCTAAAATGCTGTATGATTATCCATGCTAACGATGTGGTAGCTGTTACTTACCGTCTGGCATTTGCCTTTTTAACAGCATCTTTATAATCTGCCCGGTCGTTAGCCCAAAGGCTCGGGAACGTGTCATTGTGTTTATTAAGTTTTAGACAAATATGTGATCTTCTTCCATTGTTAATTCAACTAGCTAGCTAAGGCTAACTAGTGGCTTCAGAAACTGCGGTAGGAGCATTGACATACATATAATGGACCAACGGAGCTCATTGACTTTGACACAGCAAAATTAAGCTCACTTACGGATATTGTTTGATTTCGTTTGATTGGTTGAATGGATTAATGCTACACGGAAGTACGAGGAGAAGGGGCGGCTGCCGGGGGAGTTTCCGAATTTGCCCTGTCTCTCTTATCGCCGTAATGCATTATGGGTAGTTTGGCTAATGGTAAAGGCTAACGCTACTTACTTTACATTGCAGTAAAACGGCACTGAATGACCAAATTGATTTAACTTTTAACCATTTCGAGTAACACTGTTTCCATACGGACCCCCAGCGTTGGTTAGTTGTTTATAACGTGACTATATTTATAACGTTATAACGTACTCCGGTTTCTGGGCTGAATCCAATGGTCTGAATGGTCTGAATACAGAGAAGGCTTAAGGCTTTATCTAACGGCCATGTTATGGACGTTAGATGTATGGTATCTATATAGTTACGTGTGTCTACTAACATTATTAAAATATCATAAAGTAACGCTATTTTCTGATAATTTGCTCAACTATTACTTGCTACCTGATGCCTTGCGGCACATTGCTGTCTCTACCGGTCGGAAGTATTACTGTTGTTATTATCCGATGTTTGTCGTCAATTTTCCTCGAAATGGGGCTATAATTTGGAAAACGGAGCGCGTTAGAGCATGAAAAAGACTTGAAATTGTTTTTTCAGACCATAAACTAATTTGGAAAGTGTTTATTTAAGACATAGACAGAGAAGTTGGTTTGTTTCCTATAGAGTTGAATGGATGTTCCCGGGGAGTGCTACACAAACTGCGACCCCCACTGGCCATTTGAAAGAATGCAATTTCCGTATAGGCATCAAAAATAGGCAGGCTGAATTGGGCCCTGGGTAGGAGAGAAAAAATGGTGGTTGTCATGACATCGGAGGATGGGGTCAAAGTTGAATCCAGATGAAGTCTTGACGATGGTCGAAACGTTCATCGCAATGATGGCATATCGCCCGTCGCTGGAAGTATAAACACAACAAACACAACGATGGAATGTGATCATGGTCAGTCGCAATGACCATAAATCGCTAGACTCTAAACTGCCCTTAAGAGGATATATTATACTTTGATTTCTGAAAAGGCATTGTCCCACAACAGATCTGCATCAGACAACATTGAGCATATTGAATGCAAGGATACACGCACTCAGTATTAACACACACTACTCACAAAGGCCTACAGCACACAACACTCGCACACTTACTATACACTCACAGTATTAACACACACTACTCACAAAGGCCTACAGCACACAACAATCACACACACACACATACATTATCTATTTGTGTCCACTTATGGAAATAAATCTGAATGACATTGACAATATACAGGCAGAGATACGTGCGTGCAAAGATCATTACATATATAGACTGTGCAGTAATAATGCATCTGTCCTCTTTTATATGGCTATAAAACCTGAACAATTGATTAGCTGTAGATGTCTCTAGATGATGTTTCTCCTCACGTTGAAGGAGCAGATGGCTCTCAGCTGTGGTGAGTGCAGCATCTGCTCCTACTCCTACAACACTGCTCATTGTTTCATAGTGTGTGTGTGTGTGTGTGTGTGGGGGGGGGGGGGTTGGTTGTCAAGGATCAGGGAGTAGTGAATAGTGCTTTGAAGCACAGTTACACAAACTCTACAGGGAAGAATTTATGACATCACTGATGATGTCACAATGTCTATGACAGAACTCCCGGAGTGTTCTGCGCATGCTCAGTTGCGGCGGTTTTGGCTTTCGGCTCAAACCCGTGTTCTGAGCATTCTCAGTTGCGACAATTTGGACTTTCAGCGCAAACTGAGCATGCTCAGTTGCAACGGTTTTGAGTTTCGGCGCAAATCCGTGTTCATGCTCAGGTGCTCAGAAGGTTTTGACTTTCGGCGTTCTGTCGAATAGCACAAATTCGGCACTGCAGTCCGTCTGGTCCACAGCAGCACATGCGCCGAATTAGATTTCGATCGGACAAACTGTTATCGAGGACACACACATGCACACACACACGTGTGCATGATAGATTTGTGCGTGCCCCAAAAGCAAAAATCATATCCTTGAGACATAAGGGGCGGGGGTGAAAAGGTCAAACGTTTACACAGAGAATGTGTAGGAGGAAAACGTGCCGCTACTGCTGCGTTTCTCAACTGGTGGGTCGCAACCCAAAGGTGGGTCGCGGGGCCGTTTTGATTGGGTCGCGGACATTGGCCAAAAAAAAAAGAAGAAAAAATCATATTTCATTTGAGTTAAATTCAGATTATTGAAACTGGATTAGCCTGACCAGTTTTACTTGTTTAACAAGCTGAAGCATATGTTCTGCCTGTAATTCAAGAGAAGTCTGCCTTTTTATTTCATATTAAATTTTAGTTCATTTCAGATGATTGAAACTGGATTAGCATGGCCCCAGTTTAATTAAAAGTTATGACCAGTTTAACTAAAAAGCATATAGCCTGCCTGTGATTCCTTTTTATTTCATATTAGCTAAATTCAGACTATTGAAACTGGATTAGCATGACCAGGTTAACTTGTTTTATTATTATTATTATTATTATTATTATCATTATTATTATTATTATTATTATTATTATTATTATTATTATTATTATTATTATTATTATTATTATTATTATTAACTTGTTTAAAAACATATAGGCATGTAATTCAAGATAAGTCTGCCTTTTATTTCATCTTTCAGTTCAAATAAGACTTTCTGAGCATGACCAGTTTGACTTGTTTAAATTTAAAAACATATAGGTCCCTATCGTTGCATCGGCGCTGTTTCTAGGCCGAGCGCCTGGCGCAGCGCAAATCAGTGCGCGTGGACCAGCGCACTTGATATCTTGGTCTTGGCGCTAGACGCAGCCTCAACCATTACAACCACGCCTTTTAAGCGTAAAATTATGCACCGTCAGTTCATTGGATAAGTGCAATAAACGAATCGCATGCTTGCCTTTTAAGCTCCATTCCAGTGGTCCAGCAAAACCAGACGAAACCCAAGCCTCTGACCCCCCCCCCCCCCCCACCTCCCTTCATCCCGTCTGTCTCCATCGGCTATTATTCCATATTATGATGCTTCTCAAACCAATATAACTGCAGTTGAAATACTGCAAGCATGTAAAAACACTATAACTACACTATAGCAAGATCAAAGTGAAAATAATGTTCTAAACGCATCAGCTAGAAAAATATAGCCTATTAGATTGGTGAAAGTTTGTCCAGAAAGATATCATTTTCTCTCGCCTGCTGCAGGAAGGATGATGCACATAAATATAGCCTACATTATGTGAAGTCATTGCATAAATGTGTTTTTATTGTAAAACTAAATGTGCCCACATGGAAAGAATCTATATGAACATATATGCAACTATATGCAACCTATATGCAACCTATATGCAGCATATATGAGCATATATGCCATATATATGCCGCATATAGGTTGCATATAGGCCAGATTTAGGTGCATATATGTGCATATAGGAGCATATAGGCCATATATATGCCGCATATAGGTTGCATATAGGCCAGATTTAGGTGCATATATGCGCATATAGGCCATATATATGCCGCATATAGGTTGCATATAGGCCAGATTTAGGTGCATATATGCGCATATAGGAGCATATAGGCCATATATATGCCGCATATAGGTTGCATATAGGCCAGATTTAGGTACATATATGCGCATATAGGCCACATTTATGCCGCATATAGGTTGCATATAGGCCAGATTCAGGTGCATATAAGTGCATATACCGGGCATATAGGTCTCCTATAGCTTCTTTATATCCACATATAGGTACTATATGTGCACATACAGGGCATATATGTCTCCTATATAGCTTCTTTATATACACATAAAGGCCCTATATGTTCATAATACAGGTCATATAGGTCTCACTTCTTTATATCCACATATAGGCCATATATTTACACAATACAAGGTATATGCCTCCTATATAGGTCATTTACAAATCTGTTTGTATACACTGTGTCATAATCCATATATACCCAGCGAGCACAAAACATTTTTTCAACGTTGATTTTTAGTTTAAATCTGGGTGATATTGGGTTTGAACGTCTAAGACATACATGGGCAACATACGGCCCGCGGGCCGTATGCGGCCCGCGGGCGCCCCCTGTGTGGCCCGCGATAGAATTGCAAAAAAAAAGTTTTTTTTTTTTTTTTTTTTTTTTTTTTTTTTTTTTTTTACACTGCACCTGAATGCAACATGCAAGATACCCGCTGAATAAGTGTCCAAATGTTCATGTCATTCTGGCCAATACTCTTCTGTTATAGCATTTCAGTTGGAATATGGAATATCTTTCAATAATATTTATGACTAAAAGGCTAAAAGTAATCTCATGTGTAAGAAATGACTGTTCTACATTGAAGTAGAAATTTAAATAATTAACTTGTTGGTTTTGGATTTATTTAGCTTCAAGAGTGCATTTTTGTTTTGTTTTCTTTGAGAATCCCGGGCCACTTACTGATACTTAAATGCTTAAATTAACCCACTCATATTCTGGTTTATTTCAAGAAAAACATTTCGGCTAGTGGAAATTCGAATTGGCTGGTAACTTTAAAATCTAGCAGCCATATTGGCAGGTGGTGAAAAAGTTAATTTCAAGCCCTGCAGGGAGAGCAGGTGGTGACATAGGAGTGAGTGAGAAAAGGATCAAATATTGGTGGTTAAGACTGAATAATGACATGACAACTGTTGATTTAAAATTAGTTATTCCTCTAAACCTGGCTTCAAATGCCAAAAAAAATTCGCGCTGGCGCCGTTCAGCCCTCAGCAAAAACTGGTAGCGAGGACATTTTTTTGTGGCCCTCTCTATCATCAAAGTTGCCCTCATGTGGCCCCCCATGAAAAATAGTTGCCCACCCCTGGTCTAAGACCTAATTTCACCCTCTTTTCAACCGGCTAAAATGCGGTTACAACGTAAACGTGTAAAAAAACACAATTTGGTTCATCATATTGTTAAAACATTTGTTGTAGTTTGGAATAGAGACAATATTGATAGTGTGTGAATTGGCATTTTATTGTCTTTTATTGTGTAACTGAGAGTTGAAATCTGATCTACACGAAAACTACATTTCAACGCATTTTATGTCACATGAAATATCATAAATATGGGACTATAGGCTATGTGGTGCCAGCAAAAAGCTTCCAGGACACAACTATGGTTAATAGTTTAGCGCAATACTATAAAATAATGAATTCAGTTCCTGCAGCAACGAGCATGCGCAAGTACTTACTAGCTGTGACTGACTAGACCAAAGCAAGTCTGCACGGTCTGCACCAAGTGCGGAACGAGGTGCTCTGGGCACACTATGTTATTGTAACAGACTATACGAGGCTCTGTGTAGGCCTACCTCCTGAGTCTCTGGTGTTAAATGAAGTTAACCTCTGAAGCCGTACAGCCTACAGACTATAGATGCACACACACACACAACATCATTTTAGTCTGTTACGATCGTACGCATCACATAAAATAACTTCCCGATCGCTGACAATTGTGGTCTACGTTGTGTGCGAGAGAGTATATAATGTGCCCGGCTCTCTGGTTAGTATAAGAAAATGTATAGCTCAGCACTACAGCGCACGGCTTGAACCAAGCCTTGGAGAACGGGGTTTGAATCCCGTGTGCGCTGCTATTTTTTTTTTTTTTTAATCCTACATATAGGTACATATATGTACATATAGGTTTCCCATATATGGTGCATACATAAAATTGGCCGATTTCCTATATTATATGTACATATAGGTACATATATGTACCTATAAATATAGGTACATATATGTACATATAATATAGGAAAACGGCCAATTTTATGTATGCACCATATATGGGGAAACTATATGTGGCCCTATATTAAAACATATAGGGTACATATAGATTCTTTCCATGTGGGTGGAGTAGGGCCAAGTTATTGGAGCGGACATCACAGTATAGCAGATGACAGTAGAAGCTTCCGAAGCGCGTTCCGCTGCCACTTATCTAAATCACGTTAAATCGACAAGGGATATTTATAGCCCCAGTAGGACATATATGCTTCAAATAGGGTGGTGTTTTCATTTCGATGTTTTATTTGGTCCAATATTGAAATGTTCTACAATTGGAGGTTGTCTTACCATTACACATTATTTAGATCCTCCCTTAATATAGGTTTTCGGCTCATTTGGTTGCTATTTAGTAGCGAAATGGAGAAACACAATGAATGTTGGGACATTCACATTGCAGTGAAGTTACAGCTTATTTTTTCTATGGGACTCTGAGCGAGGGAGTCAGAGACAGTCGGTATTGTGCCTGTCAGACTGTGAGGAGAGAGGGAGAGAGTGACACAGAGAAGGGTGACAGAGGAGAGAGCCAGAGGGGAGGGAGAGAGCCAGAGGGGAGGGAGAGAGCCAGAGGGGAGCGCTCCGCGCAACTGGCCCACTGAATAGGCCTGCTTTTCAAAGGCGCAAGGCGCTAAATTAACGGCAGGTCGGAAGATAGCAGTACGCCGGTATTTAGCGCCGACACGCCCACTTTGGCCCATTCTGGGACTGCGCCACGCACATTCGGCCTAAAGCGCATTTGGCAGCCTAAAGCCATATTGATATCGTCCCAAAACAGGCGCAAGGCACGTTTTTTTGCGTTTAAGGCCCGTTTTAGCGCCGAAGGCTTGTGGGAGAATAGGGCCCATAGGCCTGTAATTCAAGTCTGCCTTATTTCAATTGGTTTTTAGCCCTAGTTGCACTTCTGTTGCACTTTTTTGTTCATTTGAGGTTTATAACAGTGCATGAAGGCATTGTGTATTAAATGAATGCGCTATTTTTTGTGCAATAAATTTGAGTGGTTTAAAAAAAAATCTGAAATTTGGGTCGCGACTTCATGACAAGGAAAATAGTGGGTCCTGAGGCTACACCAGTTGAGAACCACTCCTATTCTGATTCCTTTGCGACTGTGTAAAAAAGTGGCTCCATTCCCATGCAGTCAAAACATCTGCAATAACAGAGACCACCAAGTAGGAGAGCTGAGACAGGCACAGGGGCTTTACAGCTATATCCAGCAAAGCTAAAACAAACTGCAAATAGACGGAGGGAGAAGAGAAGAGAAAGAAATAAAATAATTATGTAATTCTTTAACACAACAATTTGCTCAACCAAAAACATAGCTTTTTGCTACTCGAATTGGCAAAGTCCCTTGCCCCGTGCCGTGTTAATAAACATCCTTAATCATATATAACTGATGGGTGTGATTTTCATCATGATCATTTTTATTACCAGCCGACCGCGTGTGGCTGGTATTGTTTTCAAAGCTTGTTTTCACCTTATGAACCTTGTTTTCACCTTATGAACCTTGTTTTCTCCTTATGCACCTTGTTTTCTCGCTTGGGAAACCATTTCAAAGACGACATGTGTACTATGTGCTTGTTTTGAAAGCGAATTGCCCCAAAATATTAATACATTTTGTTTATATAATTTATTTTGTTGGTAAATGTTGTATAATCGCAATATAGACGAGAGGATGTGCTTTACCTTTTTTATTGATACATCATTTAGCTCAGGGCTTGAGCACATCAGTGTGGTGTATGACGGTAAAGCACAGCCTCTCCTGTAATAATGACGGTAAAGCACAGTCTCTCCTGTAATAATGACGGTAAAGCACAGTCTCTCCTGTAATAATGACAGTAAAGCACAGTCTCCTGTAATAATGACGGTAAAGCACAGTATCTCTGTAATAATGACGGTAAAGCACAACCTCTCCTGTAATAATGACGGTAAAGCACAGTCTCTCCTGTACTAATGACGGTAAAGCACAGTCTTTCCTGTAATAATGATGGTAAAGCACAGTCTCTCCTGTAATAATGACGGTAAAGCACAGTCTCTCCTGTAATAATGACGGTAAAGCACAGCCTCTCCTGTAATAATGACGGTAAAGCACAGCCTCTCCTGTAATAATGACGGTAAAGCACAACCTCTCCTGTAATAATGACAGTAAAGCACAACCTCTCCGGTAATAATGACCATAAAGCACAGTCTCTCCTGTAATAATGATGGTAAAGCACAACCTCTCCTGTAATAATGACAGTAAAGCACAACCTCTCCGGTAATAATGACCATAAAGCACAGTCTCTCCTGTAATAATGATGGTAAAGCACAGTCTCTCCTGTAATAATGACGCTGTAATAATGACAGTAAAGCACAGCCTCACCTGTAATAATGACAGTAAAGCACAGTCTCTCCTGTAATAATGACGGTAAAGCACAGTCTGTGATAGTAATTATTATCACAAGTCTCTCCTGTAATAATGATGGTAAAGCACAGCCTCTCCTGTAATAATGATGGTAAAGCACAGTCTCTATGGTAATAATGACGGTAAAGCACAGCCTCTCCTGTAATAATGACAGTAAAGCACAGCCTCTCCTGTAATAATGACAGTAAAGCACAGTCTCTCCTGTAATAATGACAGTAAAGCACAGTTTCTCCTGTAATAATGACGGTAAAGCACAGCCTCTCCTGTAATAATGACGGTAAAGCACAGCCTCTCCTATAATAATGATGGTAAAGCACAGCCTCTCCTGTAATAATGATGGTAAAGCACAGTCTCTCTGTAATAATGACGGTAAAGCACAGCCTCTCCTGTAATAATGACGGTAAAGCACAGCCTCTCCTATAATAATGATGGTAAAGCACAGTCTCTCTGTAATAATGATGGTAAAGCACAGCCTCTCTTGTAATAATGATGGTAAAGCACAGCCTCTCCTGTAATAATGACGGTAAAGCACAGTCTCTCCTGTAATAATGATGGTAAAGCACAACCTCTCCTGTAATAATGACGGTAAAGCACAGCCTCTCCTGTAATAATGACGGTAAAGCACAGTCTCTCCTGTAATAATGATGGTAAAGCACAGCCTCTCCTGTAATAATGATGGTAAAGCACAGCCTCTCCTGTAATAATGATGGTAAAGCACCGTCTCTCCTGTAATAATGATGGTAAAGCACAGTCTCTCCTATAATAATGATGGTAAAGCACAGTCTCTCCTGTAATAATGATGGTAAAGCACAGTCTGTCCTACAATAATGAAGGTAAAGCACAGCCTCTCCTGTAATAATGACAGTAAAGCACAGCCTCTCCTGTAATAATGACAGTAAAGCACAGCCTCTCCTGTAATAATGATGGTAAAGCACAGTCTCTCCTGTAATAATGATGGTAAAGCACAGTCTCTCCTGTAATAATGATGGTAAAGCACAGTCTCTCCTGTAATAATGACGGTAAAGCACAACGTCTCCTGTAATAATGATGGTAAAGCACAGTCTGTCCTGTAATAATGATGGTAAAGCACAGCCTCTCCTGTAATAATGACGGTAAAGCACAGCCTCTCCTGTAATAATGATGGTAAAGCACAGCCTCTCCTGTAATAATGACAGTAAAGCATGTCTCTCCTGTAATAATGACAGTAAAGCACAGCCTCTCCTGTAATAATGATGGTAAAGCACAGTCTCTCCTGTAAAGCACAGTCACTCCTGTAATAATGACAGTAAAGCACAGCCTCTCCTGTAATAATGATGGTAAAGCACAGTCTCTGTAATAATGATGGTAAAGCACAGCCTCTCCTGTAATAATGACGGTAAAGCACAGCCTCTCCTGTAATAATAATAGTAAAGCACAGCCTCTCCTGTAATAATGACAGTAAAGCACAGTCTCTCCTGTAATAATGACAGTAAAGCACAGCCTCTCCTGTAATAATGATGGTAAAGCACAGTCTCTGCTGTAATAATGACAGTAAAGCACAGCCTCCCCTGTAATAATGATGGTAAAGCACAGTCTCTCCTGTAATAATGATGGTAAAGCACAGTCTCTCTGTAATAATGACGGTAAAGCACAGCCTCTCCTGTAATAATGATGGTAAAGCACAGCCTCTCCTGTAATAATGACGGTAAAGCACAGTCTCTCCTGTAATAATGATGGTAAAGCACAGTCTCTCCTGTAATAATGACGGTAAAGCACAGTCTCTCCTGTAATAATGATGGTAAAGCACAGCCTCTCCTGTAATAATGATGGTAAAGCACAGCCTCTCCTGTAATAATGACGGTAAAGCACAGCCTCTCCTGTAATAATGATGGTAAAGCACAGCCTCTCCTGTAATAATGATGGTAAAGCACAGCCTCTCCTGTAATAATGATGGTAAAGCACAGCCTCTCCTGTAATAATGACGGTAAAGCACAGCCTCTCCTGTAATAATGATGGTAAAGCACAGCCTCTCCTGTAATAATGATGGTAAAGCACAGCCTCTCCTGTAATAATGACGGTAAAGCACAGTCTCTCTGTAATAATGACGGTAAAGCACAGCCTCTCCTGTAATAATGATGGTAAAGCACAGTCTCTCCTGTAATAATGATGGTAAAGCACAGCCTCTCCTGTAATAATGATGGTAAAGCACAGCCTCTCCTGTAATAATGACGGTAAAGCACAGTCTCTCTGTAATAATGACGGTAAAGCACAAACTCTCCTGTAATAATGACGGTAAAGCAAAGCCTCTCCTGTAATAATGACGGTAAAGCACAGTCTCTCCTGTAATAATGACGGTAAAGCACAGTCTCTCCTGTAATAATGACGGTAAAGCACAGCCTCTCCTGTAATAATGACAGTAAAGCACAGTCTCTCCTGTAATAATGACGGTAAAGCACAGTCTCTCCTGTAATAATGACGGTAAAGCACAGTCTCTCCTCTAATAATGATGGTAAAGCACAGTCTCTCCTGTAATTATGACGGTAAAGCACAACCTCTCCTGTAATAATGACAGTAAAGCACAACCTCTCCTGTAATAATGACCGTAAAGCACAACCTCTCCTGTAATAATGACGATAAAGCACAGTCTCTCCTGTAATAATGACGGTAAAGCACAGTCTCTCCTGTAAAAATGATGGTAAAGCACAGTCTCTCCTGTAATAATGACGGTAAAGCACAGTCTATCCTGTAATAATGATGGTAAAGCACAGTCTCTCCTGTAATAATGATGGTAAAGCACAGCCTCTCCTGTAATAATGACGGTAAAGCACAGCCTCTCCTGTAATAATGACGGTAAAGCACAGCCTCTCCTGTAATAATGACGGTAAAGCACAGTCTCTCCTGTAATAATGACAGTAAAGCACAGTCTCTCCTGTAATAATGACGGTAAAGCACAGTCTCTCCTATAATAATGATGGTAAAGCACAGCCTCTCCTGTAATAATGATGGTAAAGCACAGTCTCTCCTGTAATAATGACAGTAAAGCACAGTCTCTCCTGTAATAATGACGGTAAAGCACAGTCTCTCCTATAATAATGATGGTAAAGCACAGCCTCTCCTGTAATAATGATGGTAAAGCACAGTCTCCCCTGTAATGACAGTAAAGCACAGTCTCTCCTGTAATAATGACAGTAAAGCACAGTCTCTCCTGTAATAATGATGGTAAAGCGCAGTCTCCTCTGTAATAATGATGGTAAAGCACAGCCTCTCCTGTAATAATGACGGTAAAGCACAGCCTCTCCTGTAATAATGATGGTAAAGCACAGCCTCTCCTGTAATAATGATGGTAAAACACAGCCTCTCCTGTAATAATGATGGTAAAGCACAGCCTCTCCTGTAATATTGACAGTAAAGCGCAGTCTCCTCTGTAATAATGATGGTAAAGCACAGCCTCTCCTGTAATAATGACAGTAAAGCACAGTCTCTCCTGTAATAATGATGGTAAAACACAGCCTCTCCTGTAATAATGATGGTAAAGCACAGCCTCTCCTGTAATAATGACAGTAAAGCGCAGTCTCCTCTGTAATAATGATGGTAAAGCACAGCCTCCCCTGCTCTCCTTCCCCTGCACCCTCCCACCTCTCCTTCTCTGTTCTCTCCTCCTCCACATTTCCCATTTTCTCCCCACCCTCGCCCTAATCCGGGCCCGTATCCTACTCCCTCCCTCCACCCTAGACCCTACCTCTACTCTACCTCCCCTGTACCCTTCCACCTCTCCTTCTCTGTTCTCTCCTCCTCTCTGTCCTCTCCCCTCTCTCACATTCCCACTGCTCTCCTTCCCCTGCGCCCTCCCACCTCTCCTTCTCTGTTCTCTCCTCCTCTCTGCCCTCTCCTCCCTCTCACATTCCCCCTGCTCTCCCTCCCCTGCACCCTCTCCTTCTCTGTTCTCTCCTCCTCCACATTTCCCATTTCTCCCCACCCTCGCCCTAATCCGGGCCCGTATCCTACTCCCTCCCCTCCCCCAACCCTAGACCCTACCCCTACCCTGGCTCTCCCTCCCCTGCACCCTCATCTCTCCTCCCCTGTTCTCTCCTCCTCCACATTTCCTATTTTCTCCCCACCTCCCCCCTCTCCTCCCTCCCTCCCTCCACCCTAGACCCTACCTCTACTCTACCTCCCCTATACCCTTCCACCTCTCCTTCTCTGTTCTCTCCTCCTCTCTGTCCTCTCCCCTCTCTCACATTCCCACTGCTCTCCTTCCCCTGCGCCCTCCCACCTCTCCACATTTCCTATTTTCTCCCCACCTCCCCCCCTCTCCTCCCTCCTCCCTCTCCCTCCCTCCTCCACTCTCCTGCTTTCTTCAAATGTTCAAATGTTATCTTTATTCTGTATATTCTTGTTACTGTGTGTTAGCTAGAATCAGCTAGACATACTTTCTGTGAAGCCCTCTGAGACATGCTTGTGAATTAGGGCTATATAAATAAATTTGACTTGACTTGACTTGACTATAATGACAGTAAAGCACAGTCTCTCCTTTAATAATGACGGTAAAGCACAGCCTCTCCTGTAATAATGACGGTAAAGCACAACCTCTCCTCCTGTAATATTGCTTCATAGTTGTAGGAGGATCTAAAGGTGGGGTTTTTCCCTTTAAGCTGAGGCACCCCGAGGAAACTGGATGAATCTCTGCCTAAATCCACTGGATGCCAGTGTGTCTGAAAGTGAGAAAGCCCTCCTACATACAACACACACACACACACACACTAGGGCATTCACGACTAGTGAATTTTGCTAGTCGACTAGTCGCCCCTAATGGTAGTCGACTAGTCGATTAGTCGGAATCCCCCCCCCCCCCCCCCAAATAACAATGCTCAACTCACGTCAAAATGTCTCAAATACAACCAGGCAGCAGGGCTATTGAGATGCAGGCCTACAGTAACAATGGTGTAGGTGGGACCAACCTGGAGGTATGTGAAAAGCAGAGCCCTCGATTGGCTCTGAGAGGTTGTTTACAAATTAACCGCGATCTGATTGGACTAAACCCAGCACGGCGAGCACGCTTGTCTGAACTGAGATGCTGACTGCAACGCAACTCCAAATAGTTTAAATTCTGTTTAGTTAACATGGCATAAGAAAGAAAATAGATAGAAAATGATTGTTAAAACAAATCATTCTATGTTCAACAACAACCAAAGTTATGTCCACCTTCGGTCATTAAAAAGCCATCTCAAAAGCTCTGAATAGCGCATCATACGCTATGCACTAAAATAACGTTATGCCCAAATAGAGATCAACTTCAGATATCACTTGTGAAACTACTATAGTATAGTAATCTCGCCAATAAACATGAATGTCCACACAATTGCATAACGTTTACGAATGGTTTATTTTAAATAAACACTTCACAAAAACATTTTTGCGGAGGAATGAGCTGCCCATGATGACGATTATTGAGACATAACCAGTGCGTGAAACATACTGTAGAACTTGTGTAACTGTAACATCGCCATTCTCTATTATAATGGGTTTACACTTGGAAAATAAATAGTGGCTACTGGCCAGGGCCGGCTCACCCTACAGGCGAAACAGTATCCTGCCTGGGGCGCCAGTTCGGCTAGGGCGCTGTAGCCCCTCACAAAACAACAACAAACAAACAAACAAATCGCTGGTAGGCGCCCCCTCCTTTTCTGCACAATCAGTGCCTGAAATTGGCTGCAGGATTGCGGGAATCCCGCATCTGTTTGCGCGAACCGATGTCTATTATTAGCAATTAGGCGATGGTGCAGAACGCGACATATGATGTTGGACAAGCCGCTTGTCACAGACAGCATCCAGGCGCAGCGTCAGTACAGCTGCAGCAGGTGAGTAGCCTACGTTGTGGGGTGAGTGTCTGAGTTTCACAATCACTTCACCTGCCTTCTTCTCCCCATCAAAAGTGAACCAGGAACTTACATTTTTAAAAGGCTGTATAGGCTAGGCTGCTTTAGTTTTCCTCTTTTTTAGTTTTGTTTCTGTTTGACATCTGCTAGACTAGCGTTTAATGCTGATCACTTTCAGTCATCTGGAGCCTTGTTTAAACATTTCCTGATGACTGCTGATTCATATAAGGTGGAATTTCATTGACAAAACACCCAGACAATTTTTATTGTGCGAACCTACAGATACAGCTGTGAGCTGTGACTATTGACAGAGGGAGAGAGAGACAGAGGGAGGGAGAAGAGAAAGACGCGAGTGAAATAGCAGAGCAGGTGGTGGGCGTTCAAACGTGCAAGTAGAGCCTGCCTGCGATCCAGAGATGTGGGCCCGCCCCCCGCGTGGCCTGCTCTCTCAGTTCCCAGTCACTAGCTGGGGGCGGGTCTGGGAGCGGGTCGCGTGGGGGGTGGGTTTACCCAGGCGACCATTGCTGGGCCCCTGTAGCACAACGACCTCACAAGGTTCCTCCTCAGCCAAGCCAAGTCACTGGGGCAATCCATTTGGTGGAAAGGTTTTCTTGCGTTCACTGGGGGTGTGGGGACGCCGCTGTGTCCCGGCCCGGCCTTCTCTCCCACGCCTTATGTGGGGGGGGGGGGCCGGGGCGGGGGGCATCGGTGCTCTTCATCACTGGTCGAGGGCTGCCGGTTGGTTTAGAACAGTTTAGGTAGGCGATAGACTAGCTACAGCCTAAGGCTGACCTGTTAGTGTTCAGGCAAAGATCAAACTAGAGCAGAGTAGGATAGGCCAGATTAGGCTGTAGACTAGCTAGATACTATGTCCCAGTTAGCTCTGGTTAATGCTTAGAGTAGTCAGTTGTCTGATCTCCCCCCCCCCCCCCCTCTCTTTCTCTTTCCCCCGCTCCTTTCCCTTCTTCCCCCTCCTGTTCCCCACTCTCCCACATTTCCCACTCCCCCCCCCCCCCCGCACCCTCTCTTTCCATGCTCTTCCCTCCCCCGCCGCCCCTTCCCACGTTCCCCCTGCTCTCCCTCCCCTGCACCCTCCCACCTCTCCTTCTCTGTTCTCCTCCTCCTCCCTGTCCTCTCCCCTCTCTCACATTCCCGCTGCACTCCTTCCCCTGCACCCCCCCACCTCTCCTTCTCTGCTCTCTCCTCCCCTCTGTCCTCTCGGGGGGGGGGGGGGGGGGGGGGGGGGGGGGGGGAGGGGGCGGAGAGGTCTGTTCCCCTCCCCCGCCTCCTCCTCCCGCGTTCCCCCTGCACCCTCCCACCTCTCCTTCTCTGTTCCTCTCCTCCTCTCCCCCTGCACTCCTTCCCCTGCACCCTCCCACCCTCCTTCTCTGTTCTCTCCTCCTCTCTGTCCTCTCTGGGGGGGGAGGGGGGGATGTGGGACGCTCCCCCTGCTTCTCTACCCTGGCTCTCCCTCCCCTGCACCCCCATCTCTCCTTCTCTCCTCCTCCACATTCCTATCTTCTCCCCACCTCCCCCCTCTCCTCCGTCTATATTGCTCATTCTCCCCCCACCTCCTCCCTCCCCCCTGCTCTCTTCTCCCCCAACACCTCCCCTCCCTTCCCCTCTCCTGCTCTCTCCTCTTGCTCCTTCCCCACCTCCTATTCCCTCCCCACCCCATCACTCTCTCACATTCCCCCTGCTATTCTCCCTTCTCCTGCGCTCTCCTCTGCTCTCCCCTCATTCCCTATATTTTCTATATTATCAATTGTTCAAATGTTATCTTTATTCTGTATATTCTTGTACTGTTGTGTCAGCTAGAATTAGCTAGACATACTTTCTGTGAAGCCCTCTGAGACATGCTTGTGAATTAGGGCTATATAAATAAACTTGACTTGACTTGACATGTGCACAGACATTTTAGGGGCCAGGTGCATAAGTGTGAAAAAGGGGCACCCCCTCATAATTATTTATAAAAAATAAAGTGACATACAAGTCAGGCCCGGATACCAGTGACACACTTGAAGTGCTCCCCTGCTATCAATTTACATATAAATAAAAATCTCTTTATTTTCACACAATTTGAAATCACACAATTGATCAGTGAAATACTGTAATTTATAGATTCATTATGCTATAACTTATTTGTACTGATACGTATGCTTATATTAACCCAGTGGCACTCATATTCTGGTTTATTTCAAGAAAAACATTTTGGCTAGTGGAAATTAATTGGCTCGTAACTTTAAAATCTAGCAGCCATATTGGCTGGTGATAAAAAAAAGTTTAATCTCAAACCCAGGAGTTGGTGACATAGGAGTGAGTGAGAAAAGGAGCAAATATATGATTGTTAAGACTGAACACTGACATCACAACTAATGTTAATTTAAAATTAACATATTCCTATATGAATCTGGCTTCAAACGACCAAAATCTTTATATGATGATAATAATAATAATCAATGATGGTGGTTCACGGACGTGTGGGGGGGCGCCAAATCAAATCTCGCCTGGGGCACCAATATGACTAGGGCCGGCCCTGCTACTGGCTATAGTAAGACAATATATAAACGCAAATTCAAAACTTACTCACCATAACGAAAAGTGCATGCTGGTAATTCCAGTATTATACTCCATAAAGTAAAGTAAAGTGCAAATTCCAGTATTATACTCCATAAAGTAAAGTGCAAACTGCAAAGTCAAATAGTATAGCTAGCCACTCACTACGTCACCAGGCAAATATCCAACGTTTTAGGCTATCTCCTCCGGCTCGCTCTCGCTGTCGCAAAAGTCCTCCTCGTTTACAATCCTCACTCTGCACTTCTGGTTAGCGTTCAGAAAAACAAGGGAATCAACATGAGCTGGGTGTAAGCTTGCTCTCTGCCGAGTGATCGTGTTCCCAGCCAGGGAAAACACTCTCTCGCTCGGGGTGCTGGTGGCTGGGATAGCCAGGTAGCATTTAGCGAGCTTGGCCAGATGGGGAAGCTGCTTCTCCTTGCGGGCCCACCACTCCAGAGGGTTGCAGGTCGTGGGGATGCGGGTCATCTGGAGATATTGCTGTACCTCCTCTGGGCAGGTGCTGGCACTCGCTACTTTTTTACTGGTATAGTGAGGCCCAAACAGTTCCTCATAATCAGCCTCGAGTCGTGTTTTCTTCTTCTCTGGCTCTCGCTCGTCTGTGTTGTTGTTGTTTTTGTCCACCTCCTCCTCGTCGCTCTCTTTGTCTGTGGAGACGTCACCCTGTGCAGCTGCAACGCAAGTCAGAAAGATACCGTTTCAGTTCAAGGTTTTAGTGAATGAAAGCCCCCACCATTCACTGAGTCAATGAAATTACACCCCACCCCCACCACACATATTTACCTGGCTCGTCTGCCTCTGCATCTCGCAGTAGCCTGATCAGGTGGTTTTGACCTCCAATCTGGTAGTCTCCGGGAGGAATTGGAGGTCTTTAAACCTGGGGTCGAGCATGCAGGCCATGATAGGAACCGACCCTGCCAAGTCGTCTTTCTCCTCCAGCTTGAACCTGGTTTTCAGCTGTTGTCGGACAGCAATCTTGAAGTTGCGAGCTGCTGGTATATCAGACTCTTCGCTCAGCACACCATCTACCAGGTTGATGATAACAGGGTAAATGAATGAGAGCCCGATGTGAAATTCCCCGCACATAATTGTAGTTGCCTTTGCCAGTGGTCTGAGTACAGGGAGCAGCTGCTGGATCAGCTCCCATTTTGAGGCTCTCATTGCCAGGGCTTTTCTGGTGGCGGATTTGGTAACGCTATCGTCTTAGAGTACGGCTTGTACAGGGATACGCAGCTGGTGAAGTCGCTCCAGCATGGTAAACGTTGAATTCCAACGTCTGGAACAGTCGTTCTGGAGCCTCAACTCTGGCTTTTTTTTGCCGTCAGCAGTGGGCTGCAGCTGGGTTTGACGCTTCTTCAGTGCAGACGTTGCCACTGTTGACTTGCGGAAATGAGCCACCACTCGCCTCGCCGCTTCAATGGCCTTTGTCACTTCTGGTAAATCCATCCCTGCCTTGATCGCCAACTGCAACGTATGTCCAGTGCAGCCAAGGTCGTGCATGAAATCTTCACACAAAGACATTGCCAGATTCATGCTGCTTGCATTGTCATGTACAACGCAGAAGACCTGCAGGCTCCACTCTCCAATTATATCAGTCAGCCTCTGGGCGATATTGACAGAGGTGTGCCTCTCTGGCATCAAGGTGGTGCGGAGGACTTTTGCTTTTATCTCCCATGTGTCGGTGAGATAATGCGCTGTCACAGTGATGTATGCATCCATCGTGGGTGAAGTCCAAAGGTCTGTGGTGAGTGAAACATCCTGGTCTTTGATCTCGTCTTCTATTTGTGCTCGGAGTTTATCGTACTGGCGTGCGATGCTGTTCCACAGTGTGGTGTGTGAAGGGATAACGTAGCCAGGTTAAAAAAAATGGACGATATCCTTAAAGCCGGCTCCAGACACTGCAGCAAGTGGTCGGCAATCCTTCACAATGAAGTTGGCTAAGAGCTCTGTTATTTTCCTTCTCTTCTGGGTGGTGATCGGGCGTCTGGAGAATTCTCCGATTGTGGTTTGTGTAGTAGTTTCACTCAGCTTGCGTTTGTCGCTAACACTGTTGCTGGTGCTTGCGGGACCACTAGCCATAGCCTGCACCGGGTGTAGCTTTAGATGGTTGTGCATCGCGCTTGTACTGTTGTTGTACTTAACACGTTCACTGCCGTCGACGAGTTGACTCGTCAAAAAAAATCCAACGGTTGACTGCCGTTGACGAGTCAACTCGTCAAAAAAAAAAAAAACTAGACAAGAAAAAGCCGAGCCAAAACTGCAGGGGAACGCGCGAGGAAACCATTCTCATACTGTAAAATGGATTGGCGAAAACGCTTTCGCTTTCGCGCTGGGAGCTGGCGGTGGGGGATTGCAAATTTGCATAATAGATTATGGGTGCAACACACTTTGAGCTCACAACCGAAACGAACGAGCCCCATGCAGACTCGCCCAAAGAGCGGCCGCCAGCAGCCAGGCAGCACAGACAGGCAGAGCCTCGCTTGTACCGCTGCAGCCACGGAGGGAGGAGGAGAACACACACGGAGGGAGGAGTTTGAAGGAGAGGGGGGTGAGGGTGCTGCTATGGTACCAGTGCCAGAGTTTCAGAGCGTTTTCAGTGATTTCTCGAGGCCCACAGAAAATTGTGTGATATTACTATGTAAACACCGAACATGCAAAAAGAACGATGAGACTCTCTTCTATCATCAGCAAAAACAGGTTTATTGATATCATTTTCCGTTCTTTAGTTATCAGCCGGAGAAGATAGCTTGATTTAACCAAAAACAGCCGTTTTTTTCTAGAAGCTGAGATAATGAGCCTTTTGTGAAATTAAACATTTCAAGCACATCACTGACTCTGAAGCTAATATTTTCTCATGTAGTCACACCTCAAAAATAATTTCCTTCAATAAAACAGTGAAGGCCAGGGAATTTTGTTTGGCAGAATAATATTTTTTAGCTGCAACCAGCAGCGCTGGCCCCTGCGTGCGCTGCTGGTTGCAGCTTCTTGCTGGTCTTTATTTGCTGCTGGTGGGCATCGGATATTCTGGCTTGCATTTGCCAATCCTGTCCTGCTGTCTGGGTCTGTCTGGGTCAGTGTTGTGTGCTGCTCTGCGTGCCCCCCCCCCCCCCCCCCCCCTCAACTGCAAACCCCTCCTCCGTGGGAGTGTCTCTGGTGGCTTTCTGCTGCGTTTGCTGTGCACAGTGAAGGGTGAGCTACATCCAGCTTTTTTACAGCGTTCCGCGTGTGTTTGTCACCGGCTCCCATGCTTCCAGTTGAGAATAATAACAACTCCACGGCTGATCATGCGGATGGGCTGTCGCAAGGGACACGGAGGGGCTCAATTGTGGCAGCAGATTGGCTGCTGCAGGCACAGCTAACGTTATGCTTCATGCATATCGATGCATATCGATGCATACGGATGCGATGCGATTTCCGTTTCCCCAACGACTTCTTCTTTGTTTTTTCCTCGCCTTTCTGTAATCTGGAGAGCACTGTCGCCACCTAAGGGTTCTGTAAAATAGGTTATACACATTCAATAGCTCCCATATTGTAAGAGGCGATGTAAGAGGCTTAGATCCACGTCCCACCATCAAAAAACGCAATTGACGAACATACTCGTCCTTGGCACTCTACGTTACTAAACCAATTGACGAACATACTCGTCCTTGGCACTCAATGAGTTAAACTGTGATCCTAAAGATCCAAGAAGCTCCCTTTTTTCTCTTTATTATTCTACACGGCCTGCTGAGCTTTCTTGTCCCACTTTTTTGTATTATCCACCACAATGCTTAAATTTAAATTCAATAAAGACTGTATGGATCAACAAATACTAGGATATTATTTGATGCTTAAACTAAGGACAATAACATGCAAGTATGTTTGTGTGTGAGAGCAGCCTGCTCGCCAGAACATGTTGGCATTGTACTTTTCTGCAATCCACGGATATAATATGAACATTTCTGAACCAAAATATGCATTATGACATTTTTAGATATGTGAATATCTATGTTATACATGTCATAGAGAGAGTCTGCTATTGAAATAGCGCGGTGGCCAGTAAGGGTGTTGTGGTCAGGGTGGATGGAGGGAAAACACTTGCCTTTCACACCAGAGAGCCGTGTTCAAGGCCCAGTCATGCCTTCTTTTGTTGATCATGTCGTGGCCGTTGGGGTCTTCCTTCAATATGTGGGAGGAGTAACGTAGCCAGGATCACTTGCAGACCTTGTTGGAAAGAAAAGGGAATTTTTAAACATAAAGATGACATACCAACAAAAACAATTACAGAGATTGTACCCAGAAAAAGGCCTTTTTCCACAGCAGCCATTTTGTGTCTAAAGGCAGGAACTAACACAGGTGCATTAGGGTTTCCAACTTCCAGTCCATTTAGGTGTTCCAGTGCTGGGGCCCTAATTAATGAGTTATTTGCACCTGTGTTTACCCTGCCTTTTAGACACAAAACGGCAGCTGTGGAAAAAGGCCCATTGCCCATGTAATTGCTTCTAGTATTAATATTACCTCCTCATATCCATTCTTGGTCCCTTCATACAGCAGCCCAGGAGCCTATAGTGGCAGGTCGGAGGAGGCCAAATTCTGCATGCTGGAATAAGGTGACCAGATTTCTCAAATGAAAATTGGGGACATTTTTTGGTCCGCTAGGGGGGCCCAGGGGGGGTTGTGCCCCCCTGGCTTTTAGAAAATTGTGTACATTTTACAGTAAAATGCATAAATCTGGTGCACTTTGAGAGCAAAAGTAAGAGGCTAGATCTATGAAGAACTTTGTGATTTTGAAACAATTGAAAAAGAAGCAGTTTACAATGGTTACTAGTTATCTGGCACAATTTACCACAAATTAGACAGCCTAGGTAATTCATGGGAAATAGGCTACTGGTGTATTGTGTAGAGTGGCAGGAAGAGAGGGACAACTTCTCTCTTTGACCTCACCAACTGGTGGATAATTTATTTACACAAAACAAAAACATTACAGTAGTGATTTATTACCTCAGTAAACACTTTCCTTGAGTTTAGGGTGTCGCTCACCAGTTTCAAGTATTCAATGGCCACATGACCATATTAACTGCTAATTTAATATTAAATGCTGACAAAATAATTTAAAAAATCATGTTAATACTAAAAGGCAATTTTAATGATTACAATTGTAATCTATCGATAAATATGACCTATTGTCAAGTCAAGTCAAGTCACATTTTATTTATATAGCACCTTTCATACACAAAGGCAATTCAAGGTGCTTTACAAAAAAATAATCGAAAAAACAAGCAGCAAAGCAATGCACATATAAAAAACACATAAAAAACACAGCCGACAGTTTTAGTTAAAATATATACTCAAATTAACAAACATGAAACATTATTTCTGTTTTAAATGAGTTACAAGGCATTCTTCAGTATTATTATTACATGCACAGTCCATTTGTTGGAAATGTACAGGAATCTTTTTTTTAAATTACAGGCCGAGAGAGGCAGTAGTTTAGTAGCAGTTAAAAGCAAGAGTAAACATAAAGGTCTTTAGCTTGGATTTAAAAATAGGCAGAGTAGGGGCAGATCTAATGTGTTCAGGGAGTTTGTTCCAGTTATGAGAGGCATAGTGGGAGAACGCGGCTTCACCATGTTTTGATTTGGTCCTCGGGACAATTAGTAGACCAGTGCCTGAAGATCTCAGGGATCTGGATGGTTCATAGTGTAGAAGCATTTCAGAGATGTAGGGCCCTATTCTCCCACAAGCCTTCGGCGCTAAAACGGGCCTTAAACGCAAAAAAACGTGCCTTGCGCCTGTTTTGGGACGATATCAATATGGCTTTAGGCTGCCAAATGCGCTTTAGGCCGAATGGGCGTGGCGCAGCCCCAGAATGGGCCAAAGTGGGCGTGTCGGCCTTAAATCTCGGCGTACTGATATCTTGGCACCTGCCTTAAATTTAGCGCTTTGCGCCTTTGAAAACCAGGCCTATTCACTGCGCCAGTGCACTTGTGCCTCTCCCCTGTCACCCTTCTCTGTCTCTCTCTGAAACCAGGCGTATTCAGTGCGCCAGTGCTCTTCTGCCTCTGAGTCACCCTTCTCTCTCTCTCTCTGACTCCCTCGCTCAAACAGACACAACACATAGCAGCCACGCAGCACCCAGCTTCCCATAGGAAATAGCAGTTGTAAGTTTACTGCCTGTGAATGTCCACTCCCAGCATGCAATTGGGTCCTCCATTTCGCTACTAAATAGAGCCGAAATAGATATAAAAGGTAGATCTAAAATAATGTGTAATGGTAAGACAACCTGCAATTGTCGAACATTTCAATATTGGACCAAATAAAACATGAAATGAAACACCACCCTATGTGAAACATATATGTCCTCTTGAGCCTATATATACCCTGTGTGGATTTAACGTGATTTAGGTAAGTGACAGCGGAACGCGCTTCAGAAGCTTCTACTGTCATCTGCTATACTGTGATGTGCGCTCCAATAACTTCGCCCTACTCCACATTTAGTTTTACAATAAAAACACATTTATGCAATGACTTTACATAATGTAGGGTATATTTATGTGCATCATTCTACCTGCAGCAGGGGAGAGAAAACGATATCTTTCTGGACAAACTTTCACCAATCTAATAGGCTATATTTTTCTAGCTGATGCGTTTAGTACATTATTTTCACTTTGATCTTGCTATAGTGTAGCGTATTTACATGCTTGCAGTATTGAAACTGCAGTTAGATTGGTTTGAGAAGCATAATAATATGGAATAATAGCCTATAATGCAGACAGACAGGCTGGATGAAGAGAGGGGGGGGGGGGGCAGAGCGTTTGGCTTTCGTCTGGTTTTGCGGGATCACTGGAATTGGAGCTAAAAAGGCAAGCGTGCGATTCGTTTATTGCACTTATCCAATGAGCATGACGGTGCATAATTTTACGCCTAAAAGGCGTGGTTGTAATGCTTTGGGCTGCATCTAGCGCCAGCACGACGATATCAAGTGCGCCTTTCCACGCCCACTGCTTTGATCTGCGCCTGCCGCTCGGCCTAGAAACTGCGCCGATGCAACGATAGGGGCCGTTGTGTGGGCCTGACCCGTTGAGAGATTTGTAAACTATTAGCAGAATTTTAAAGTCTATTCTAAGATTTACTGGCAGCCAATGCAGGGATTTGAGAACTGGTGTAATGTGTTCAGCTTTCTTGGTTCTTGTTAGAACTCTAGCAGCCGCATTCTGAATGAGCTGTAGTTGTTTAATAGCTTTTTTGGGAAGACCATTGAAAAGACTGTTGCAGTAGTCTAGCCTGCTAGAAATGAAAGCATGAATTAGTTTTTCAAGATCTTGTTTGGACATTCAGGGCTCTATTCTCCCACAGGCCATCGGCGCTATTACGGGCCTTAACCGCAAAAAAACGTGCCTTGCGCCTGTTTCGGCAAGATAGCAATAGGCTTTAGGCTGCCAAATGCGCTTTAGGCCGAATGGGCGTGGCGCAGTCCCAAAGTGGGCGTGTCGGCGCTAAATACCAGCCTAGTGATATCTTGGGACCTGGCCTACATTTAGCGCTTTGCGCTTTTGTAAAGCAGGCCTATTCTGTGCCTTCACTGCTTCTTCTCTGTCACCCTTCTCTCTCTCTCTCTCTGAGTTCCCAGCATGCATTGTGTTTCTTCATTTCGCTACTAAATAGCCACCAAATGAGCCAAAATAGATATAAAAGGTAGTTCTAAATTAATGTGTAATGGTAACACAGCCTGCCATTGTCAACATTTCAATATTGGACCAAATAAAACCTCGAAATGAAAACACCACCCTATGTGAAACATATATGTCCTCCTGGGCCTATATATACCCCTTGTCGAGTTAACGTGATTTAGAGAAGTAACAGCGGAACGCGCTTCGGAACGCGCTTCTAATGGCATCTGCTATACTGTGATGTCCCTCCAATAACTTGGCCCTATTTCACATTTAGTTTTACAATAAAAACACATTTATGCAATGACTTGACATAATGTAGGGTATATTTATGTGCATCATCCTTCCTGCAGCAGGCGAGAGAAAATGATATCTTTCTGGACAAACTTTCACCAATCTAATAGGCTATATTTTTCTAGCTGATGCATAGAACATTATTTTCACTTTGATCTTGCTATAGTGTAGCGTATTTACATGCTTGCAGTATTGAAACTGCAGTTAGATTGGTTTGAGAAGCATAATAATATGGAATAATAGCCTATAATGCAGACAGACAGGCTGGATGAAGGGAGGGGGGGGGGGCAGAGCGTTTGGCTTTCGTCTGGTTTTGCGGGATCACTGGAATTGGAGCTAAAAAGGCAAGCGTGCGATTCGTTTATTGCACTTATCCAATGAGCATGACGGTGCATAATTTTACGCCTAAAAGGCGTGGTTGTAATGCTTTGGGCTGCATCTAGCGCCAGCACGACGATATCAAGTGCGCCTTTCCACGCCCACTGCTTTGATCTGCGCCTGCCGCTCGGCCTAGAAACTGCGCCGATGCAACGATAGGGGCCATAGCCTCTAATCCTTGCTATATTTTTTAGATGATAGAAGGCAGATTTTCTTATAAGCTTGATGTGGGAGTTGAAATTTAGATCAGAGTCAATAATAATGCCAAGATTTTTTACCTGGTCCTTTGGCTTCAAAGATAGGGATTCGAGGTGAGCAGTAACTTTGAGCCTATCTTCTTTTTTGCCGAAGACAATTATCTCTGTTTTGTCTTTATTAAGTTGGAGAAAATTCTGGCACATCCAATCATTAATTTGCGCAAGGCACTGACACAGTGTCTCTATGGGGGCATAGTCATCCGATGAGAGGGCTATGTAGAGTTGGGTGTCATCTGCATAGCTATGATAAGCTATTTTGTTTTTTTGCATAATTAGGCCCAGAGAGAGCATATAAAGGTTAAACAGGACAGGACCTAAAATTGATCCTTGGGGTACCCCACATGTCATTTTGGTTTGTTCAGATGTGTAGTTGCCAATGGAGACAAAGTAGTTCCTGTCTTGCAGATAAGATCTGAACCACTCTAGGACCGTGCCGGAAAGCCCGACCCAGTTTTCCAGTCTGTCCAATAGAATTTCGTGGTCAACCGTATCAAAGGCAGCGCTGAGGTCTAGTAACATTAAGATTGAGATTTTACCTGAATCAGTGTTCATTCGGATGTCATTTATAACTCTGATAAGCGCAGTTTCGGTGCTATGATGGGGTCGGAAGCCTGATTGGAAGGGATCTAGGAGATCATTGGAGGATAGAAAGGTATTGAGTTGTTGGTAGACAGTTTTTTCGAGTATTTTGCTAATAAAGGGAAGATTTGATATTGGTCTGTAATTGCTGATTATAGAGGGGTCGAGGCTACGCTTCTTTAGCAAGGGCTTAACAACTGCAGTTTTTAGAGATTTTGGAAAAATGCCTGTAAGAAGAGAGGTATTAATTATCTTCAGTATGTCGGTCGCCAGGCAACTGTAGACATTTTTTAGAAAGCTTGTTGGCAGGGTGTCTAGGCAACACGATGAGGATTTAAGGCCTCGTATCGTTTCTTCTAGTTTCTTGTGGTCAATGACATTGAACTGAGTCATGTTAATTAAGCACCTATTCTGTGGGTGCGGCGGAGCCACATTTGTTCTTGATGTGGAAATAGTTAGTCTGATATTTATAATTTTATCCCTAAAGAAGGTCGCAAATTCATTGCATTTGACATTGGATAGAAGATCAGGGGCAATTTGTGGGGGGGGGTTTGTCAGCCTGTCAACAGTGGCAAAAAGAGTGCGAGCGTCATTGGTGTTTTTGCTGATAATGTCGGAGAAGAAGAATTTTCTGGAATTTTTTAGTTCCTGGTTGTAGGAGTGAAGACTATTTTTATAGATGTCATAATCGATGTGAAGTTTAGTTTTCCGCCATTTGCGCTCGGCTTTCCTACAATCTCTTTTTTTGTTATTTACAGAGGGAGCGTTATTGTGTTTAATTTAAACCAGGGGTTATCAAAGTTTTGATGGCTGAAGGCCAATTTAGGGAACAGTAGGCTAATGACTAGATAACAATGATCCATCGCCAATCATGTTAAAAATTGTCATTTTTTTCAATGGAGTTTGGTGTACATAAAAACGTTACTGACTTCTCTGCAAAAACGTTTTGAGTTAGTTACTGCACTTACTTACCAGATAGTTTTACTGTACTTTTAACTATTCAAAACAACTGAACCCGCTGAATGGGGTCCGGTAAACAAGGACGGTAGCAAAAGCAGCAAGCAGACTCCGCGTCTCGTTCGCCACCTCTGGGGCTTCAGTTGCGTGCGGCTGGGTCCTGGGAAAACCACGGCACGGGCAGAGGGAGGACATCTACTCTGTGATCTACTCTGTCACACACAGGCAGCACTTTGCACAACGTGCACAATGACAGGCTTTTGTGGTGCCGCAAATGCTCTGTTATCGAGTTTCTTGCCAGTATTATTATTTGACTTTGTGGCCAAAATCGGGGACATTTTCGGGGACAGCTCCAGCCGGGGACAGAGCACCGAAATCGGGGACTGTCCCCGAAAATCGGGGACGTCTGGTCACCCTATGCTGGAACCCCTGAGAAACCAATATAACATTACTATTAAAAGCTAACAAACAACTCTAAGAAACCAAGGCAACAGTAAAACATACATGGCCTACCTCTCAATGTGAGGGACATCATGACATCCAGGCAAAAGGCGAGAGCATTCTGGCAGTGCCTCTACCAGAGGTGTAGAATCTAATCTGTTTGAGTTGCAGCACCTGTGTGAAGCTCAGAGTAGAGGGATGACGTTAGCTAGTTAGCATAGATGCTAGCGGATGTTAGCTGCCTTAAAAAATACATTTTACAGAGTTCAGTTACAGCAGAACACAGGGGGTACGGTGGTGCAGTCGTAAGCGCTGTCGCCTCACAGCTCGAAGGTCCTGGGTTCGATTCTCACCTGGGACGCTGTGAACACTGAAGGAATGCGTGCCCGTCCGCATGTCCTCGAGTGACCACCGCCCGGGTGGGGTCGTCAAAAGGGCCTTTCTGTGTGGAGTTTGCATGTTCTCCCCGTGCCTCCCGGGGGTTTCCTTCATGGAACCCCCTTCACCAAAACATGCAATATCCTGGTTGCTAATGTGGTTCCTCCTCTGGTCGTTAAGGGCGCCTGTTCAGAGGGAGGGGAACCGGTTGGAATAGCGTGAACCTCCCACGTGCTATGTCCTACCAGTGAAGCTTCCCCTGTCAGGTGAAAAGAAGCGGCTGGCTAACTGCCCATGTCTCGGAGGAAGCATGGAGCCAGTTTCGGCTCTCCCCAGATCGGCAGAGGGTGGAGTAGCAACCAGGATAAATAAAAGTAAAATTAGCACTAAGGGGGATAAAAATGGGATAAAAAACATTTAAAAATGTTTTTACAGTTACAGCAGAACACTCCCAGAGTTAGCTAAGAGTCTTATCTACATGTGTGTGAGGTGGCATTATGTAAAAAAATAAAAGTACAAACCTGTAGAGTTCTGGCAGTGCTTCTACCGGAGGTGTGCATGGCTAATTAGTTTGAGATGCAACACCTGTGTGAAGCCCAGAGCAGACGAATGACGTTAGCTAGTTAACATAGATGGTAGCGCACTTTTACTCCCTTAAAAAACACATTTTACAGAGTTCATAGTTACAGTAGAACGGGTGCCCAGAGTTAGCTAAGGGTCTTATCTAGGCTACCTGTGTGTGAGGTGGCATTATGTTAATGTACAGTACAAACCTGTAGAGTCCATGGGCCAAGGCTGAAATTTTGACATATCGGTACCACCTGAGGTGACCGCACGATTTTGTTATTTTTGTCTTCCTACATGTCTCTAGTTTATATTTTGGTATGATAACCTTTCCGATTTGGTAGCTTAAGGATAGTTATCACTCTGTAAACAAACCTACCCCCAAAAAATGACAAAACCCTGATTTCATCATATCTCCTGAACCACACATGATAACGCAGAAAATGTGATGTCTACCCCTATGTTTTCATAGTCAGGGATTACAATGACACCCTATACAACATCATAAACTGTTCACACGAATAGTTAATGGTGAATTCAGTGGTGTTTTGGTGAATTCAGTGGTGTTTTGAGAAGGATACAATGCAATTAGTCCATGGGCCAATGGTGAAATCGGTACCACCTAAGGGGACCGTGCAATTTTTGTATTTTTGTCTTCCTACATGTCTCTAGTTTATATTTTGGTATGATAACCCTGCCAATCTGGTAGCTTATTGATAGTTATCACTCTGTAAAAAACCGTCTCCCATATAAATGACAAAACCCTGATTTCTGTGTATTAGTCCAGATGATATGTGAAAACCATGTTCACTTTTTCATAAATGCATGAAACTTGGTAGGCATATAGTTTGGGGCCCCGTAAATCTTCAGAAATTAAGCCATCACAAAAATGCCTCGTGGTGGCCATTTTAATTCCACCATAAGTGAATTATGTAGTTTGCATCATATCTCCTGAACCACACATGATAACACAGAAAAGGTGATGTCTATCCCTATGTTTTCATGGTCAAGGATTACAATGATACCATATAGAACATCATAAACTGTTAAAGTAACTAATCAATGGTGAATTTAATGACGTGAGAAGGAAATCACAGTTTCTGATAACTGATGCTATAACCTCAATTCCATGACCACTCTCTGACTAACATTTTTTTATGAGTAATTTGGGTTAGGGTTACTTCTATGGGCCTTTTGTTAAAATAGCCCCCAGGCCCCTCCCAAACATCCTGCGACTTTCTGCCAGACGGCCAAATCCAAGATGGCCACTGGTACAATCTTGAAAAATGTACTTTTGAACCAGAGCACCTAGAATAATGTATGAAGACACTTTTCGGTGTAAGTCAACCACAAAGAATCTGATTCTGACACCAGTTGCCGCCAAGATGGGCGGCACCCGAAGGGTGCCGCCAAAAAAAATGTTGAGGTCTTTTTTTTTACATTTTTAGCGATATTTAGAGGAATATCTCATTTAAATTAATGATTTGAGGGCTTTTTTTGACCTTTTTTAGCTACACTGTACATTACAACAACAACTGAAGCGCCAAATTTGACTCCCGTCAGTACTTGAAGTCTAATATAACAGTTTTATTTTTCTTTTATTGTTAGAAAGAGTCAGGAAACGTTTTTGTGTGTTTATTTTGTATTCAAATGTTCGTTTTAAAAATTAATTAATTAAAAAAACATATATATATATAAAAAAAAAAAAAAAAAAAAAAAAAATCTGATTGGGCCTGGGGAAAAAGTGGGTGGGCCTAGGCCCGCCAGGCCCAATACTGGAGCCGCGCCTGCTCCCCTCCCTACCGGGAGAGGAGTCTGGCGCCACAGAAACAGGCAACTGGGATAAGCCCTCCCCTGCTCTACAGCTGCTCCCCATTGGAGCGACTGTTTCAGTGGCTGCCGGATGTCTGCTCCCGGCTTATTACAAACTCTGTCATTGGCTCCGCCCATGTCAATCAGAGCAGCTTCCGCTCCCTCCTCCCTGTGTGTCGCTGTAAATAGTGCCCTGCCACCTCAGTGAAAACAACAACGCTAACTAGCTAGCAAGCTAACGGCAGAAACCTAAACGCTAGCTCGTTGCTACACGCTGAAAAGGGCAAGTTGGATTGTTGGAAACTATTTTCCAAGGGCACTGCCGCTAAGCGTGGGATTGCCCATCGCAATCCCACTATGGAGACCTGCGTGGGAGGGGAGGCTGGCCAGCAAGACTATGGGATAGGTGAAGGTGAATAGCCTATGTCCATTGTCCAACAAGTTTTCTCAATTTTCTCAATAATTTGAAGAAAAAAAAAAGTTTCTCAGTGAGTTATAGTTGATTGCCTCACTGAATTATCTGCTAATATCCAATTTTAGCAGCAGAATTTGATGTCCTGGCGTGGCACGTCCGTCTGTAATGACATATCCAAAAGGAATTTTAGTCTGCGCTGCACAGCATAGAGATTATGATGCGCTCAAGCGCAGCGGAGTATTTAGCGCGTAAGAGGTGCTTTTTTTTAGCGCATAAGAGGTGCTGCCCCGTATTCTGCGCAGAAACGCCTGATTGTGGCACGCCTATGTCCAGTAAAATTATAACAGGCATGCGCTTGTGCACGCCCCCAATTTGCATTGCGTGCGGCGTACCGCTTATGCGAAGATAGGCCCCCCGGGACTTGCAAGAATCTGGTCAACTTCTCCTCTCCTGCAGCATTGGCTGATTTTAAGTCTGCAATGAGTTAATCAGAGGCAGGCAGACTGTAGGGTGCGGAGGGTTGGGGAGGCCAGGTCAAACGGGAAGGAGTTGAACTCATGCATGCAGGCATGGCTCAAAATGGATGTGAAAAGGTGCAAACACACCAGACGCTGAAGTGACGAAGCATCTGGAAGCGCAGCCAGTTTCATTTTGGCGCACTTGTTAGTACATTAGACCGTTCAGTCAGACGAGCCGTGATGCGGCCGGCTCGCCCCATGCCCATCGCCCCAGAGATTGTTTCGGCGTCTGATCTATTTTTGTGTGAGACCCCCGAGTGATTGTGTGAAGCCAGATAGGAAGTCAGTACAAGTTGTCACCGGCGCGGAGCAAAGCAGTGCGTCTGGTGTGAATGGCCAGGGTCCTGCTCGAGCTGAATTTACACACAGCGGCACTTTACGTCTGCAGCATCACAATCATCTTCCACCCTCCTCCCTGCATGCATGCTCCAACGCGCTCTGACTGACTGGTGGCGACCATTTATGGATTTCGTTTCCACTCCCTCCGTGCCGAATCTGTCTATCTCAAATGCCTGTGCCACTGTGAAACAACAGCATCAACAATGCTAGCTTGTTGCTACATGCTGAAAACGGTTGGATCTGGATTGTGCAATAAAGCAGGCCTGCTTGATACTTTTGGTGGATAGTTGTAAAGGTGAACGGAGCCTTTTTCCCCTATACCAGGGTGGAGGTATTAGCAGCCAGACTCTGCCATTGTAGGGAGGGAGTCTGGCAAGCGAGACTACCCGGGGAGGAACTCAAGGTAGGAGCTGCTGAGATGGAGTGGCAGTGATTGACCTGGTTGTGGTCAACTTGTAAACCTCCACGAGTTGCTGGAACATTGTGTTTTTGATGAATGTGTGGCCTTATTCAACTCCAACATCACATACAGGAAGACGCAGAAGAGCAAGCGC